>NW_025849745.1:0-231968 GCF_002878395.1 Capsicum annuum
AATCATAATCTATGAGCCATTAAGAGTCAAATAAGTCCCATATTACCCCTATGATATCTCTGACTCGTGAGGCTACACAAATTGGGGCCCATTCAGGGGATAACATTAGACCCATGTAGCCTATGGGTGGATTAGATGGTAAGGCTGCACAACCTAGGTTAAGGTTTTAAATACATACTAAACTTGGTTCCCTTTCCTGGCATGGTATGTATTTATATATATGTGATTCCCTTTCCGTATGTTCATTCCGCTAACCATCTTCGAGCGTTGTATCCCCATGCGATGTAGGAACTGGCTATACTACCCCTTCTGCTCAGTGATTTGGATTCGGGGACAACTTTGGGTCAGACTGAAGAGGTGAGCTTCCATACTCCAGAAGACTCCATTTCATGCTATGGACTTCTTTACATTATTTTTGTAAATAATATACTATATATAGAACATTCCAGATTTTTAGTCATTAGTTATTGATGATAATTTGAAAGTCTTAAAACATTAAAACACAGTCCCCTCTCTCTTTAGGAGGCGAACCTAAAACTAGGCCAACCAAGTATGGATTCATTTGTGTTATTTGTTCTGGGCTTTGAAATGTTCGGTGCTTGGTTGATTGACATCCCTCTGGTGTCCACGTATAAGTGTCGGCATTATTATTACATGTTTTAAGGGTTTTTGTGTTTGATACATACCTTATTTCCTGGTGCTTATAATAATCTATGTCACTCTACCTATCCCTTTACTTTCTTGTAATCGTGTAGTGTTTGTTCATGTAATCTTGTAACTGTTGGTTGTTGTTATTGTTATCTTTTTGTTCTTCTCGTATTATTGCTATTTTGGTGTTGAAACACCTTGTAATCTTGTCATTCTTGTGTTGTTGTTGGCCGAGACTTGAAGTTGTTGTGCTCTTGGTTTCTTTTATTATTATGGAATATTTTGTTCCATTTTTGTGACTTTCCTGGTTTGGTTGGCATCATTTGGCATTAGAGCATGGCTGATTTTGTTCCCATAAGATCAATCTTGGGCTATCTTGCTTGAAAATTTTTTAAAAAAAAGTGTTGAAAACCGAAAAATTCAAAAAGAAGCGAATTTGTCCATTTGTATATCTTGTCCGAAATTGCATTCTTGTTGTGTCTTGACCGAGATTTTTACTTGTATTGAGTGTTTTTAGTGTTAATTTTATTATTTACTAACATCGTTGAGTCTATATCTAAGTTTGAGCTTGTATTTATTGATGTTGTTGTTGTAAACTTCAACTTGGCCGTATATTGGTTGAATATTGTTGTTGTGGAATAACCCTTGTTCGTGTATGGTAGTTGTTGTTCTAAACTTTTCCATGTGATGTTGTTATAAATTGGTAGCCTAAGAACAATTTTTTGAAGTTGTAGTAGTTTTGGCTGTGGGTTGAAGACATTGTTGTTATGGATTTAGGAGTTGGCTGTATGGAATTGTTGTTGTTCTTAGAGATTGTTGTTGTTTTTCCTTGTGTGGTTGTTTTTTTTGTTGAAGTTCTTCACCTCCTTCATATATTTTTAGAATATAAAGTGAATGCTGGATCCTAGAAGGTGAAGGAAAAAGGTGTAAGTACTTGTTAGTCTTAAAAGACTTCCAACCACTCAAAGACTTGTCAATCACTTCTCAACCACTTTTCCATGTTTTAAGGACCATGTTTTGAGGAAAATGTACAAGTCAAGACTTTGTGTTTGAATTTGAAAAGATCTCCACGACTTGTATTTTCCCTCCTTTAAACAAATCCCACTCATCCCAAATTGTAAATTGGCCAAAGGACTTGAAACTGGAAAATAAAAATTTGATTAAAATAACCGCAACCAATAGTGGACTGCCACATCACCTATTTACAATTCACGCATCAAATTTTAGACTCTTAGTTTCATTTTTATGTTTCTTAGTTTCATTTGTTGCTTCTAATACTAATTAACAAGCTATAATCTTCTACTAGGTCGTAAGTTATTTTTGAGTCCGTTTTGTTCGTGTTAGCGTTTGTTGTGTACTTTCGTCTTTTTGAATCATTGTTAGTTCTTGGCTTAAGTACCACAAGATTTTTTTGAGTTTCAAACCAAAGTCTATTTCAGAAAAGAGTAGGCTCAATCCTTAACTCCTCATGAGTTCTTTAGCCGGCTTACTATCTTGGGCAACTACGAGTGAGGTAATCAAAGTGTTTGAGTATGGTGAGGCTATTTGAACAACTTGTTTGCTATTTTTTGTAGGTAAGTTTCGTAGGTAAATTGCAATGGAAAGATCCACATGTCAAACCATGGACAATAATATACTTAGTACTATCATGGTATTTCTTGAGGCTATAAACCGAAACATGGAAAAGGTGCAAACGGACATGACTTTGATGAAGAGGGATATTCCATCGTTGAAAGAAGAAGTGTCTACCATGAGTGGGAGATTGGAATGTGTAGAAAACCAAAGAAGTTTCCTACCTTCTACTCCTAAAAATACTTTCAAAACCATTACCCCAGAAACTTTGCATCAAATGTTCAATCCATTGAGACAACTACTAAATGCCTCCCAAAACTGAGACCATGAAAGACCAATCCACCCTCCACTTCATTAGGTGCAACATGAAAGATTCGGAAGCCAAATTCCGCTACCAAACCTAAGCCCTCCAATCCAAATCCAAACTCCATTGAACCTAAGACCTCATATTCCACCAAATCCAAATCCACTCAATCCAAATTAACCCATCCATGTAGGGGTAAATGGTAGATGGAACAACATAAGAGGTATGGAGCTTATGATGATGTTAACTTGAGGAAAAAAGAGGTAAGAGGTAGACATGGTGATCTAGGCCGAGAGGAGAGGGTTGGCCACCAAACCCAAGAAGTAGACATCAATTCCATCAAAATTAGACTTCCAATCTTCAAAGGTGAGAGTGATCATAAAGATTACCTTGCTTGGGAGTCCTCTTGTGATAAGATATTCCAAGTGAATGATCTAACTGAACAGAATAAGAGTTTTTATGCTATCACTCACTTTGAGGGGAGTGCAAACACTTGGTGGGAGTATGTAAAGAGGTTTGGAAATATGTTAATTGAGGGGCATCCCCCCTATGGTTTAGATTGAGGTACTTTATGCAGCAAAGGTACCTACCCAAGGGCTACAAATATGAACTTACTGCAAAGTTGTACAACTTGAGGCAAGTAAACAAAAGTGTCATGGCATACTAATATGAGTTTCAACAATTAATGCTAAAGCTTGATCATCAGGGAGAACAAGTGGGCCATGATATTATACGATTCAAGGTCGGTTTTAATAGAGATATATCTGAACACATGACCCTCCATAAGTTTGACACTACATGGCATCTTCCAAGTGGCATTGGAGTTGAAAAGAGAGATCTTGGCTTACAAATCTAAGGGTCACCAACATTCCTCGGATTAACAAAAGGACAAGGATAAATCATTCAATGAAACTCAAGCCGAGCACAAGGCTGCCCCAACTGAAATCAAGGCTTCCCAAAGGTATCCTCCAAGAAATGAAGGTAAACTGAATCCTACTTCTTATCCTAAGGGATTTCAATGTTTCAAATATTAAGGGTGGGGGCACAAGGCTAATGAATGCCCAAACTAGAGAAATGTGATCCTTAGGGAAGGAAAATTATATTATCTTGGTGAGGACGTAGGACTTGAGTAGGATGAGAATGATAAAAAAGGTCAAGATGGAGAGCAACAAATCGAGGTGCAAATTGATAATAGTGGGGAAGAGTTTTTCTGCATGGTGTGTGTGGAATCCCTAGTTTTATGGCAAGGAGAGTTATTCTTAGTTAGGTTTTGGAAGAAGAGGCCGAGAGTAGGAGAGGGGATGATGAAGAGGAAAAAAATATTTGCCCCTTGTTATTCACTAATCGAGGTTCTAGCACTTTTACCAGTATCCAATCATCTTGTGTGCAGGTTCAAGACATGCATGATGATCTCATCGAGTCCTTGATTGAGCATCATAACTTCAAAAAAAAATGATGAGATGTTTAGGAAAAGAGAACTTGTGGCAATGAAGCCTTAAATTTGAGGTCAAATTCCTTACAAGATAGAGAGAATGATACGGGCATGATCATGAAGACGGATCTATGTGAGTGTGTATTGAATCTACCTAAAGGAGTGTACAAATGAAGTGTGAAATAAGGACTTAGGACACACCAAAACAGCCCCTATGTTTGCACTTGAAGGGCGCCTCTCCCTTAAGGGGTCTTTTAGTCATTTTGTATCATATTTATAATATACTATATATAGAACATTTTATGGTTTTAGTCATTAGTTATTGATGATATTTTGTAAGTCTTAAAACATTGAAACACAAGTCCTCTGTCTCTTTAGGAAGCAAGCCCGAAACTAGGTCAACCAAGTATGGATTCACTTGTGTTATTTGTTTTTGACTTAGAAACGTTGGATTCTTGGGAGATTGGAATCCCTCTTGTGTACACGTAAGAGTGTCTATTAATTGTTTTAAGGGTTTTGGTGTTTGATATACACCTTAGATCTTAATGCTTGTAATAATCTATGTCACACTACCTATCCCTTTACTTTCTTGTAATCATGTAGTGTTTGTTCTTGTAATCTTTTAACCGTTGATTGTTTTTATTGTTTTCTTGTTGTTCTTCTTGTATTGTTTCTATTTTGGTGTTGAAACACCTTGTAATATTTTCATTCATGTGTTGTTGTTGGCCGAGATATGAAGTTGTTGTGCTCTCGATTTCATTTGTTGTTGTGGACTGTTTTGTGCCATTTTCATGCCTTCCATAGTTTGGTTTGCATCAGAACTATATTAAAAATCCTATTTAAATGTATAGTGTTAAGGTGTTAAGTTTTTAATTGCACTCGCAATTATTAGGGTTGTATGTGACTTTGAATTGAGTAATAAATATGTATAGAAGTGACCTTATGTGTTTTCCTGATATGACTAATACCCTATGGCAATTTTTATGGATAAATCTGATTTAAATGGTTTATTAATTGCCTCTTGTATTCTTTTTAAATATATACTCTCGAGTTTGTTGGCTGATCAAATGATACATTCATAGCTAGGGTGGAATGTCATGGTGAGAAGTAGGTCAATTAGCAATGAATGTTGTATTATGAATTGAATAATGATTAGTGAGAAGATATATAATTAAATAAGGCCAATTAGTGAGAGTATAGTAGGGAGAGTGATGATTGAGAACATAAGATCAAATAATTAAATTGGCATATTATGTAAATTCATGTTTGATTTTGGCTATTAGTATTATATTTATGTTATGTAACTTGGGTTGGCCAACAATGCCTACTTGTATGTGTGGTTGTACTAATACAACACTTGTTATATCCTTTTTGGGCTATTGTTTTTGTTGTAAGATCAGTTGGTGCTTCTTGTTTGATGTTTATCATAATTACCAGCATCTTCCAACTTCTCATTTCATGGTGGAAGTTGATCTTATGTATTCATTGCTCTATTTATTAGCTCTTGTACATGTCTAGACTAGGTTATTTAGGGGGAAAGGTTGTATTGTTGTATTTAAAATATTCTTGTAAAAGTTTTATGAGATTAGGAAGATATTATGTTATTGTTTATGACTTCCGCGTGTTTTTCTAAATGGATGGTAAGGATTCTCCAATCTTGGTAGAGTACAATAGGTGCTTGCATGATCCTATTAGTTGGATCATGACAACTTGATAGGAGAACCCTTCACCACCCAATCATTTATTATGCAAAATTTCTTGCAAAAGAAATATTTATATGGTAACAACTAAATTAAATATCCAATCATATGACGATATTATAGAACACTTCATAATTCTAACTTAAGATATTACATCACTTCCCAAAGACCTCATATAGACATGTGGAAGAACTTCTAATAATAATGAACACATAAATATAAATGAAATAACTTCCCACCCGAGAAGGACATACAAAAGTTGATGATGAGTACTCGTCACCTCAACTAAGAAACTTCAAGTCAACCTACAATACCCCTACATTCCTAAAAGGATGTAGAACGAGTAGTATCAGTACAACACATGTACTGATGAGCATAATCGATCGATCATGATTCGTTCATGCAGAACCATATAGAAATCTATAAAATCAAACAGGGAAATGTCACATAATAGTTTAGCACCCAGTTCACACCTCTTACTTTAACATCTCATTTGTTTCTAAAGATTATGATTATCTTTAATAATTTAATTAATTCTTTCTTTTACGTTAAGCATTCTATGTTTATCGTATATTCACTAACCACGAACACACTATTGGTTGTAATCCTACTAGATATTTAACTCAACATTGACATGATTTAGATGAAAATATAGGAAATACAATAATTCACAACCACAATAATATCACATATTAAAATATAACAATTAAACATTTACCTCTACAAGTAATTAATGTTCACATCAACAAACGTTAACTTTTCTAGACATGTCAATTACACTCACATAACAACATCTAAATCACAAACAAAATAACATAACGAGTGGACACGCCAGGGTCCATGTACCATACCAACATGGCACGCGATCAATCATAATAATAGCAATATCATACATATGTGGTACCCAATCCATCATATTATGGTAACTTATATATTCCTACCTTCACAACCTCTTAGGATAGTATCATAAGTGCACCAAATCTAATAAGCGCACTACAGAATCATATCACTTCTTTAATGTTTAAAAACTCAATAACTTATTCATTCAATCATTAACAAATCAACAATAATCAATCATAAGTATATTTGAAGATCGAACAACAAGTATCTAATTCAGATGTATTCAAGAAATTAGCTTAAGTATAAAATCAAATTAAAGGTCATAAGTTCCATCACACACTCAACTGCCATAAATTACGTTAATAATTGATAAATTTAGTTAATAGTATTATGCCTCTTTTATTCGTTTTAATAATTAATTCATAGACACCACCTCATTAACTACTTATTAGGTTATCAATTCACATTCAACGTACAATACTAATGTTAGTTATATGGCTTTACAACATATTCACCTTAGTAGCAGCCAATCTTTCCTTTTGAAACTCTATATTGTGACATTGCTTTTCCCATCATGATTAATTCACCAAAAAATATTACAAATAAGTCAATACAAGCAAGATTACCTACACCAATGATTTTAATAATAACAGAATGTGTAATTATATGAGATACCAATTTACCAATCGTTCATCTCCAAATGAACATTGGTGGTGATGAATGATAGGTCAATTTTTAGGGAAAATTTTTTCATTTATAGAATCTCAACAACAATTACACGGCCATCCTGTTACACTCGATTTGAATTATTATTCTCATGGATTAATGGTTTAGGGAAAGAGTTTACTATTTAGGCTTTTACAAGGACCAATGATATCTGGAGGGAAAGGATTTAGCAAATGGTATAAGATATTGGAAAAATCATAGTGTAGAATTTAAGTGTAGTCCACTACAACAAAGGGAACCTTTCTATGCAAAGTACATGCTACTACATCGGTTGCTAGGAAATATAAGGGTTAGAATGGTAAAGTTTCATTTCACACTTTTGAACTTACACATCCTATCAAACTCAAAACTTTCCCTCTATCATTTTTACCATTAATTGATTTAATTGATTTTTTCCATTAAATTGCACTACTCAGTTATCATCAAATTCATTGTTTGCAACTTCTCCATTATGTATTTCATGCCTACAAATACTTGATTTGAAAAAAATTAGGTTTTAAGGTTAGTATTTTGTTTTTTACTTAAAGGAAATAATCTCAAATCATGTTTGTCCATATTACGTTAGTAATGCTCTTTAAAGTTTCCAGCACGAGAATCTTGAAGTTCATAGAGTTTGAACTCAAAAATGACGTGGGGTATACAAAAGATTATTTTTCAAGAACTTTTAATCTGATAAGGATTGAATTTAGTGTTAATCACCCTAAAAATAAAGTGTGTTGGTCATACTCTATTGCAATATGCCCAATTTGGGCTAAAAATTATTTACATAAAGCAAAATCTCAAAACTCTATTTTCAGGGTTGGGTTCCATTGTAAATAATTTCCCTATTACAACAAGGGCTATTTGACAATGGCAATTTTTCTATGCTGCAACCACTTCCCTATTTGGCGCTCATTGTACAGAGAAGGTTCAAATACAGTGATAGTATGGTAGTCTCACTACCTCAAAATACTAAAATTTCTCTAAAAAAATTATAATAATTCCTTGGCTTTTATGTTTAACCTCTTCTGGGAAATTAATGAAAACATTATCTAACATATTTCTTTTTTCTTTTTATATATTTTTATCACAATGGCCATAGGTTGAAATTCCCCTTTCAATATTTTTGTTTATAACAAATGCAAGAGTTGACTAAAGAAGCTATTGATTAAAGGGCTCATATATGAACTAGTGCTTGTGATAGATAGGGAAGAAGATATGTTAGGGGAGATTGTTGGAGCCAAATACAGTGATAGTATGGTAGTCTCACTACCCCAAACCCCAAAATTTATATTTGAAGTATTGGGATAGAGGTCATTAATAAAGCGTTAGGGGTTCCAAAGCCCTCTACTAATGGCTACTGAGAAAAAGAGATAAAGAGTGACATCCTTTGCTTGGCTAATATACTGACAGTAGAGGGAATTATAGGGACTCATTAGGTTCATAGCCTCGAGAGAATCAAGATCACTAACTTCAACCCTAATGCCTGATGGTAGTTGAACATTATATCCAGGAGGATTCATTCGTCATGAAATGTTAGTGATTTCACTTACCAGTAGGCGCCGGTGATAGTGTGCATCTAGGAACGGGTGGATATGAATATGGGGGAGAAGATTATGGAGGACTGGAGTGTTTTTTCAACACCTGAAGGATATATTCCTTCCATCCCTCACTACTACTTTATGCCTGAGGGTGGATGTTCCCCTTTTATCCAGTGCAATGCGTCATTTACCCTTAAAGGTGAAGGGTTAATAAGGAACTCAAAAAAAGAGATAAATGTGAGTGCTGCTAGAGAGGATAATAGTTCATAGGATTGTGGGGGAGCTGAGACTAAATCTATATGGAAAAAGCAACCTTTTGAGTCCTTGGAATCATACTTGGTGCATTAAATAACTTGCTAGAGAAGTTTATGATTCCTCGTAAAGATTTCATGTCATCCACTTTTGAGGGCCTTTTCGATATTTATAGTGCATTGATACCTTTGTATGGTTCAAATATGTAAGGGAATGAAGGTCCTTATGAAGACCATTGCCCAAAAATAAAAGGTTCCCAAGGCGTAGGCAACTAATGCCCAAGAGTTCTCTTTACTGAGTTTACTAGATAAGGATGGTTCCAACTCTTTAAGTAGTAAAGAGGATAGAGCAACCAATTAGGACCTATCATGTGAACCTCTCACCTTTCACCACTTTGTTTTTATATTTGGTTGGTTGTTCCTTGTAGGGCATTTGTTAGACACTTTTGACTTTACAACACTTTCAAAAATTTCAATTATTTTTTATCTTCGGTGTAGTTAGTGGAATCCTTGGGAGCAACGCCATTTTTTGTAGGAAACTAGGGCTAGCTACTGCCTAATGTATAATGCATCGGTCCCTTAATCACTTTAGTGATTCTTCTACAGCAGGATAGGGTGCTTTGTGGTGCCATGACAAATAGTCCTAGGCCACCATGATGGTAAGTTGACCACAATAGAAGTCTCACCAAAGTGGAAATCCTATTGTTGTAGCAGGACCTAACCAGTAGTAGCTCAAGGAAAATTTGAACCTCTACCCCTATTTTTCAAGACGTGTGATACAAGAATGTCATGAATAAATCTCAATGTTTCAGCTGCTAAAACCACATGTCTCTGCCTCATTCAAAAAAAAAAAGATTTCTTATGAGGTCTAGGTTACTATGTCACCCCCTAACGTAACACAAAACCACCAACAACAACTTCACTTTTCAAATTCTTCCACAAATTAGTACAACCACCGAGCTTTTTATTTTAGGCTACTCATCTTTCAATTCTTACTATCTTAATCACTGGGAAATTATGTCACGGTACTTAAACTTAAACCATTCTTTTTCATTACTTCACTAATGCAAAAAGCATTAGTATATTGTTGTTACACTATAGGTTGTCATAATCTAAGTGTACACCCATTTTAATCTTAACCTAACAAAACTTAATATTTAGTTTGCCAAATCATACAACCAACACATGAATCCTAACTCATATTTCCAGATACCAATTAGAATCGGCTAGATTTTTAGTTACGAATTCATCAAGAAACCAATTAGAGTTAACTAGGTTCAAATTTGAATTTTTTTGCATACTAATTGAACTCAACCTGGTAGATGATAAATGGAGATAACAGAATAGGAAAGACAAGGGAATAACTCTTTCATGCCTCATAGCACCCTAAGGATTTGATGGGGATGTATACAGACCAATCCACGGACTATACTTGACATTACTCTTGTATTGGTGAAATCAGTAACCTAGTACTCTGTAACAAACTATTGCAACCCAAATTATCAGGTCGTGCTGATTCCTATTCTATTATAACTAGAAAGGAGAATTCCTTACAACCCAATCATCTACTATGAAAAATTCTTTAAAAGGAAATATTTATATAATAACAGTTTCTTTAAATATTAAATATTAAGAAGATCTTATAACACTTTTCAAATTTATGACTTAATAAAGTACATCATTTGGTAAAGACCTAGTTAAGGCATATAAAAGAGCTTCTAATAGTAATGAAGATAGGAATATAAGAGACACTACTTTATCTAGAGAAGGAGATGAAGAAGTTGATGATGAGTACTCACTGACTTAACTAAGAAACTTCAAGTCAACCTTTAACTTAACGTACCGATATCCCAAAAGGGATATAACAATTGTAGTATGAGTACACCATATATACTTGTAACCATCATCAATCGACCATGATTAATTCATGCAACACCAATAGAAATTGATGAAATCAGTCATGACAATAGGAAATAACAGTTTAGTATCTAGGCAACATCTCATCAATTTATAAAGAGTATGATTATCTTTCTTAATCTAATAAACTCTTTCTTTTATACTAAGCATTCTACCTTTATCGTGACCAGTTCACTAGCTACTAACATATTACTAGAATTAATCTCAATGGAGTTATTTACTCTATATTTACACTATTCTCATGAGAACATAGGGAATACAATAATTCACAACCATGGTAATATAAAATAATTAGGTAGAACAAATAAACCAGTACCTCAACACGTAATTGATGATTGCATCAGAGAAAAGTTCACTCAACTTTCGGACATGTAAATTCCACCCACATAACAACATATTATCACAAAACAAATAACATGTCGATTCATACCACATCCTACAAATAAAAAAGTCACCTCATAATACCTAGATCTTGCCCATACCAAAATCTCAATCGTATAATCTTTGTTTCCCATTAATACTCAATAAAATCTCCCACTAGTGCATATGTGCTAAGGTGTATTATTTCTTCCCAATATTCATAACCTACATAGGATGCACTAGGGTCCAGTGTAATACTGGTTGTATACCCTATCCCTCATAATATTATTAATATCGCACAATGTGGTACCTTATCATCATAATTATATTAACTAATATTTTCCCATCCTTACATTTTCTTAGAATAATATCATAAGTGCACCAAATTATATATGCAAACTTTAAAATCAGACAACTCTAAACAATTATTCATTGAAGCATTAACAAACCAACAATCATCAACCACAACTAAGTCCAAAGACTGATCAATAAGTTATCTAAGTTAGATGTATCCCAAAAATAAAATTTTGTCTAAGATCTTTTTAACACTCATAAGTAACACCGCATACTCAACTGCCATAAATTATGTGAATGATTGATAAATTCAGTTACTAGCAATATTTCCCTTTTATTCATATTTATTAATTAATTCATAAAGGCTACCTAATTAACCACTTTTTAGGATATCCATTCACATTCAATGACTGATAGTAATTAGTTAGATGTATTTAAAACATATTACATCTTAGTACCAACCAAGCTTTCCTTTAGAAACTCAATTTTGATATGATGTGTTTGTTTCAGTGTTTTATAAGAAAATAGGCCTTGGTTGTGAACAGAGAAAAATAAGTGGAAATTGGCTAAGTAAAGTTTTTTTTCTCTTGGTAGCAACTCATTGATAATAAGGAGTCGTGGTAGGCTGGTCTGATAACGAGTTGTGGAAGAGCCTATTTTAAGAATAGATATGAGATCCTAAAAATATGCAATATAAGGTAGTGGTAACGACTCTTACAATGAGTTATCATGAGACTGGAAGAGTTATTGCTTGACTTTTTATGGGCAGTAATGGCAAAAAATCTAAAATATGATAAATGCAATTAAGAGGTGACAACCCTCACTATGAGTCATCACAAGACAAGATGGTTCCTTTTGCAATTATTAGGAGTAATCATTAGAAGAGAATCTAAAAGTTGGAAAAGTAGGATTTAGTGACAATAAATGACTTAATGGATCATTGGGACTAATGATGGATCATCATGAGAAGCGTCACTTATCCAGCATATACTAGATGATAAACCTTTACCAACACACCACGAGTTGTGCCCAGACCTAATTACTCATGGTCATTCCTAACTCTTCTCTCTTGCATAGTTTAGGATAGGATTTATTTTGTATATATAAGTACAACCCTTAGGTTTTATGATAGAGGTTATGCTATATTACATTTTATGAGTTCATATACACACTTTTAAGAGTTGTAGAACGTATTTGAAGGTGAATCACAATAAAGATTGTTGATTTATTCTATCTTCTTGTAAGAGCATGGTTATGTTTTCTTCTCTAAATTATTATCATGTTCTTGCATTTATGAGTATCTAAATCCCACAACTATGGTCTGGAGAACCATAATGAATTAAAAAGTAGGCAAAATACATAGAATTTCTTGAATGGTGTTTATGCATGTATGTCCTTCCCTTTGTATTGATTACTTTTTATTAATGTGCAACGTTAGAACTCACTTAAAGTCTTTACTTGCTTAACCATAGAGGTAAAAAATGTGAAAGTGAAGTAAGAACAGAGATCTGAGGATATCAACCTTCATCTAATAGCTTAAACTTATATAGAAACATTTAATCTCAAATAAAAGGTAAGGGTTAACATGCAAAGCTCATAAGACCCAACTGGTAATTGAAAATAGTGATCTTTATAGATAACCATAAATTTAGATAAACCTAACCTACATTCTAAGAACCAAGATAGAATAGTAATAGACACACTTACTGAGTTGTGAAACCATGGGTAATGCAATCCTAGTTAATTATCCCTCACTGATGAAATATTATATAAAACATTCTACTTCTGACACAACCTGACTTGGGCCTTGTCTTAATGGGTATCCCTAGTCTAACCAGGACTGGGGACTTCCTCGTTTTACCTAACCCAACCACCTATATCCAGCCTTAGATGGATGAATTCGAACATATAACAAGATAGCATTATTGTTCTCATTAAGACTTTGGGATAGGGTCACAACAGCAACAGACTTAACCGAGTCCAACTATACCATAAAAACCGCTCAACCATACCAACCAAACCATAATATATAAATCAAAGGGAATACCAAAACATAATATGAAAATCAATCCCAAAATGTAATATGACAGAACAGTGAGAAATCATTGTCGATGATGCAATCCTCAATATTAATACCAATGCTAAGGATGACACCTCTACTGATCCATCCCATACCAACCCCCAGAAGTACCATAAAGCCTCTACCCGAATGAATAAATAGATTTGATTGGGATATGCCCCCAACCAAGGCCAAAACCAATATCCAAAATAAAAGAAAAGTATGTAAAAAATCCAGAAAATAAAATGATGCATTTCAAAAGGATGGAAGCTCACCAATTCAGTCCAAATTCTTATTCAAATCTGAGGGCTAAGTCGGAGAAGTAGAATGGCTAGTTCCTTCATAGCATGGGTATACAGTCGTCTGTCAATGGGGTGAACGAATAACCACTAGCATGAAACTTAGGATAAGGATAAAATAATGCCAGTAATAAAACCAAGTAAAACCATCCATAATGCATATAACCATACATATATAAGTGTCGGGAAAGGGAATGAGTTTTAACATGTATTTAAAACCTTTACCTGGGTTGTGTTGCTTTGTCGTCCAAACCATCCATAGGCCAATTGGGTTTAACTCCTCCTGCTAAAAGGGCCTTAGTGCGTGTATTCGGACGACCAGGGAATATCCTATGGGATGACTAGTACATCCCTTCATTATAAAATGTGACACTCGTATGTGGTCATCGAAGACCCCTTATATCGACAAATATGAGTTTCCAGTTTGGGTCCCCCCGGGACTGCCATATTTCATGGCTTAGCTACATATCCCACCATTAATGCCCAATTAAAACCATGTCTAAACAATATATTTACCATTTATTAAATAAGGCCAATATTGGTGGTATCGTCATATCAGCCCATTACTTACAAGTAATATCTATAGCCAAACCATTTAGGTTAGGGGACCTTACGTGCCCCCTTCCTTTTACCTTATTAATTCCACTTAGAAGACTTCCATTTTCTCCACAAGCTTAACCATTTATCCTTTAGCCTTTTCAATCTATTTAAACCATGCATAAATCTGTTACAAAGTTTAAAACATGCAAGATTTCCATTAAAAGAAGTCAATGCAATGAACATTTCTTTATAAGCTTTGTATCAGACACCTTGGAGGCATAATATAACCACAACCAATTCCAATGACCATTAAACCATTACCATGCAATCCATTTGTCAAATCCACCATTAATGCATATAAAAGCATAATTAAAACCAAAGGAAATCATAACTAATCATTTAATAGAAAAACCCTCCAATAATAGTTGAAAACCATAATCATGAATTAGTAAAACCGAGAAATCAATCATATAAACCATGACTTCAGTTGAAATTATAATGACAGAAGATAATAATTCCTTATACCGAAGATTTGATGGAAAGAATTCACAAAAGCAAGCCCCAATGAAATCGACAAGATGAAACCCTAGCCTTCTTTCCCCAAAAGCTCTTGAGAGAATTATGAGTTGTTTTGGAATAGTTTCTTAGTGTTAATGAATAGAATAATAGGTTAAATAACATCCTAAGTGTATTAGAAGTCATGGATCTTAATTAGGGTAAGAAGAGAAATGTCCAGAATAACCCCACTTAAGTTTCTTATAAACCTGTCACATGGATACGACATACCCATACGAGTCGTACCCTTCAATACGATCGGTATCCACCATTCGTATCCCAGCCTCAACCATTGGATCAAGCACAATCCAGTATATAAATCATCCAACCAAGTCGTAACCACAACATATAATCCGTACCCATAACCCATATCACTGGCAGAATGAAATACCAAGAAGATCAATACTGCCTACCATACGATTTATACCCAGCCTTACGACTCATACCCTAAAGTTATACCCATTCCAGTGACCAAAACCATCCCATCAACTAACACTAGTCAGCATACTATAGGACCATACCACTCGTACCCCAGCATACAAATCATACCCATGAGTTGTGTTAGGTTCGGAGAATAGATTTCTAGGAAATTTTCTAAGAATCAAAACCCAGGATATTTTAGTTTCCCCCACTAGGTACTTTTGTCCCCGAATGACAGACAAGGTAGGGGTAACCACACACAGAGTCATTGGCATTATCAAACATCCCTTTAATAAAGTTTGAAAAAAAAGTGGGAAAAATGTTAATCTTTCCTTTAATAAACTCAGAAAATAAAGATGTGTTCAAGACACATGCCTTCTGCACAAATCCCAAGAGCAGAAAACAAATATGGATACTTGGACTTCATGTCCTCCTCCAATTCCAAGTAGCTTCTTCCACCTTATGGTTCCGGCATAGAACCCTAACCAAAGCCACATCCTTGGTCCATAATACACAAACTTGCCTATCTAATATCTCAATCGGGACCTCTACATAAGACATAGAATCTGAGATACCCAATACTTCTAAAGGAACGACCAAAGAAGGATCACCAAGACACTTCCTCAACATAAGAACATGAATTACCGGATGAACCAAACTTAAGCTAGATGGCACTCTAACCCATAACTAACATTGCCAACTCTCTACAAAATCACATAAGGACCAATGAACCAAGGATTGAGTTTCCCCTTTATTCCAAACCGCACCACTCCCTTTATGGAAGAGACCTTAAGGAACACCCTATCCCCAACCTCAAACTCTAAGTCTCTATGCCTAACATTCGAATAGGATTTTTGGCGACTTTGGGCAGCTTTAATCCTATTTCAAATCACCTTGACCTTTTTATCGCTTGAAAAAACAAATCCGAACCAAACATATCTGTTTCCCCAAACTCAAACCATCCAATAGAAGATCTAGACCTCCTACCATACAACGCCTCAAAAGGAGACATACCAATACTCGAATAATAGTTATTATTATAAGCAAACTCCACCTAAGGTATATTCTCTACCCAACTGCCACTATAGTCAATTACATAGGCCCGAAGCATAGCTTCTAATGTCTGAATAGTTCTCTCCGCTTGCCTATCTGACTATGTATGAAAAGGAGTACTCAAACTAACCTTAGTCACCAATATATTCTGGAAAGACCGCCAGTAATGAGACATAGACTACGTACCATATTCAGGGATAATCAAAATAAGTACCCCATGCCGCTTCACAATCTCCTGAAGATACTACAATGCATAATCCTCAGTCAAAAAAGTAGTTCGCATTGGCATGAAATATGTAAACTTGGTCATCCTATCCATGATGATCCAAATCAAATCATACTAATTCCGAGATCAAGGAATATAGGTAATGAAATCCATATTGATCACATCACACTTCCATTTGGGCAAATCAATTTCTTGATACAACCCACCAGGTCTCATGTGTTCAGCCTTAACCTTTTGAAAAACCATAGACTTGTCCACGAAATCAGCCACATACCTCTTCATGCAATTCCACCAATAGATCTCCTTGAGATTATGATACATCTTAGTCAAGATGGGATGAACAACATAGAGTGACTAATGCGCCTCAGCCAAATCCCTTTGCCATAACCATTGACATCAGGAACACACAACCTCCCTAGTACCTTAAAGTACCATCAACACTGATCTCAAACACCACTACATTTTTCCCACCAATGTCACTTTTGATTTTCATCAAGATAGGATCCAACACTTTGTTCTCTTATTGTCTGCACCAAGAGACGACCGAACCACTTCTTGCACCATCTCACCACAATCCTTAGAGTCTAAAACACGAACTCCAAGATTAGCCAAACGCTATGGATAACCTACTAAAAGCATCAGCAACCATAATAGCCTTACCTGGGAGTTAGTGAAGACTCATATTATAATCTTTGAGAAGCTCAAGCCACCTTATCTGCCTGAGAGTAGTCATTTTTTAGTGAACACGTACTAAAGACTCTTGTGATCATAAAAGATATCCATGTGAACACCATATTAATAATGCTACAACATTTTTAAAGCAAACAAAACTGCCAACAACTCCAAAACACGAGTAGGATTATTTCTCTATGTACCTTCAATTTCCTGGAAGCATAGGAAATCACCATCCCATGCTGCATCAAAACAAAACCAAGCCCTACCTGAGATGCATCGCAATAAACCATAAATCTATCACTGCCTTCTGGCAAGGTCAGGATTAGAGCGAAAGTCAACTTATCAAAATTCCCTTCACAAGAATCCGACCAAGAAAACTTAACCTTCACCTAAGTCAACTTAGTCAAAGGAGCAGTTATCAAAGAAAAGCTTTTTACTAACACCCTATAAAACTTAACTAAACCTAAGAAGCTTCAAATATCAGATGGAGTCATGGGCCTAGGCCACCTCTTCACCACAACAGCCTTCGCGTATCCACCATGATCCTTTTACTAGAAATAATATGACCCAAGAAAGTCATAGCATTCAACCAGAACTCACACTTAGAGAACTTGGCATACAACTATTTTTTCTTTAAGGTCCGCAACACCACACGTAGGTTATTTGCATAATCCATCTCACTCTTTGAATAAATAAAAATGTCATCAATAAATACAATGCAAAGAGATCCAAATACTTCCAGAACACTCTGTTCATCAAGTCCATAAATACTGCCAGAGCATTAATCAACCCAATTGATATCACTAAGAACTCAAAATTCCCATACCGAGTATGGAAAGATGTTTTAAGTATATCTACCTCCCTAATCTTCAAATGATGGTACCTAGAATAAAGATGTATCTTAGAGAATAACTTGGCACCCTGTAACTGGTCAAACAAGTCATCTATCCAAGGAAAAAAATACTTGTTTTTTATCGTCACCTTGTTCAACTATCTTTAGTTAATGCACATCCAAAGGGAACCATCCTTGTTGTGCACAAACAACATTGGTGCACCCCCTGGAGAAATACTCAGATGAATAAACCCTGTTGCTCCTTGAGTTCCCTCAACTCATACTAAGCCATTCTATAGGGAGGATAGAAATTGGACAAGTGTATGGAAGAACATAAATACAAAACTTTATTTCCCTATTCGGAGGAACACCAGGAAGATCTTCTGAAAAGACCTCTGGAAACTCATTAACCACAGGGAGCAAAGACAAAAAAGGACCATCCGAGTTAGAATCCTTAACTCGAACCTAGTGATAAATACAACCCTTAGAGATTAACCTCCAAGATATAGGATAAGAAATAGAACTCTCCATAGGAGCTAAGGAACTACCTTAATATTCTATAATCGGTTCACCAGGAAACTTAAAGATAACCAGACGAATCCGACAATCCATAGATGCATAATAAGAATATAACTAATTCATGCCTAGAATTATATAAAAATCTACAATATCCAAATCAAATGAATTTTCTAAGGTCTGCTTGCTACCAATAGATACCACACATCTAATATAGACTCTCTTAGCAATAACCGAGTTACCTACAGGGGTAGAAATCAAAAAGGATCCGAGATAACTTTTGAATCAAAATGAAAAGACAAAGGCATATATGGAGTCACATAAGAAAAGGTAGACTCTGGATTAAGAAAAAATATAAGTCGCGAGAGAAAAGCTATAAGTACTAGTAATGACATCAGGTGATACCTCAAATTCCTGTCAGGATGCAAAAGCATACAGCCTGCTCTGATCAATACTCTAGGAGCAGTAATAGAAGAAAATGCCACCCCACCAGGTGTAGAAAAAGAAGATGAAGCCAGAAGAATCTTATTTGCTCTCATTGCAACCTTATTAACTGGATAATCCCTGAGATGATGGACTACCTGGACATACTTGAAGCACTTGTCCCTTCCTTCCATGTAATTACCTCGATGAGGACAACCACAAAATCAATAAAGAGGACAAGAAGAAACTTATTGACCTCTACTTTCTTAAGATTGGGCAACCTATGCCCGAGAATTGTCACCACCTTGATGATGCCTATCTTTTGACTGATAAGGAGCACTAGCAAAAAAGGAGCCCAAACTCCCCCACTTCTTTTTCTACCACTTGCCTCTATCTCTACCAACCTGAGTCTGAGCGCCTCCCAGATTAAAAAACCTGCTCCTCTTTCCCTGCCTATCTCTAAACTTTGCCTGCTTTCTCTTTTCATTCTTAACTTGCCACATATGAACAGTCAACCTCAATATATCCATATCTTTAATAAGTAAGGTAGTCTTTCTCTCTAGAATCAAATCTCTATTTAACCCAAAAGCAAACTTCTTTATTCTCAACCTTATATCAGCCACAAAGTCAGGAACATACCTTGATAGCTGATAAAACTTCAAAGAATATTCTTTTATTGACATCCACCCCTACCTGAGTTTGAAAAACTCTTCTATCTTTACTTCCTAAGCTCTTGAGGAAAGAACCAATCCATGAAGGCATTAGAAAAATCTTCCCATAATCTATCCTCTTCCATATTACCTCAATCCCTATCCCATTCCTTATACCGCTGATAAACAACATCCTTAAGCTGATAAGATGCTAAGCTAACCCCTTATAAATTAGTATCTTGCATCATTCAAAACATCTTTTCTATCTTCTCTAAAAAGCCCCATGGATCCTCCTCCACCTTCACTCTAGTAAAAGTTGAAGGACCCATTTTCATAAATAGACCAACCCCTGTGGTCTTAGCAAAAAAATCACTAGTCGCACCCCTCTCAACCTGAGCAGTAACTAATTAGGCAATGACATGAACAGACCAACAAAATTCTGCATTCAACACATTTCCATGAGGGACTTGAGGAAAACTAGCTAGAATAGAAGGAACTCCCTCATTATCAGGAATAGGGCCATGAGTTTAAAGATGTACTCCAGACGTAGGACGTACCCCTTTAGCATTATTCCCAGATGTGACGGAAGAATTTCCTTATGTGCTCGATCTAGGAGACATAAGCTAAAAAAAAACAAAGATTAGGGGAGATTCTAGGATTAAGAACTCAAGCTTGAAGATAGAATACCAAGAAAGTGAAACATTCCTCAATTTCATGTAGCATCTTTATTATAAGTGTGGCGCACTTCATACTACTAAAAGAGACTTTACTCGACACAACTATGTGGACTTCCTAGTTGACCATGAAAATAGGCTCTCATACATATTTTACATGAACTGAACTTGGGCCTTGTTGTAATGGGCATCCTAAGTCCAACGAGGACTGGGGACTACCCCCTGATACCCAACCCAAAACCTATATCTAGCCTTAGATGGGTTGAATTTTGAATATATAACAAGATAGCATTATTGTTCTTATTAAGACTCTAGGATAGGGTCAAAATTGTGACCAACCAAATAGAGTCCAACTGTACCACAATAATCGCGCAACCATACCAACCAAACCATAGACCATAAACCAAAGGAAATACCAAAACATAATACAAAAATCAATCCCAAAATGTATTTATGACAAAATAGTGAGAAATCATGCCTGATGATGATAGCCTCGATATCAATATGAAAGCTAATGCTGACACCTCTACTGATCTCACCCATACCATTCCCCAAAAGTAACACAAAGCCTTTATACGAATGAATAAACAGATTCGATTGGGTCATGCTTCCAACCATGGCGAAAACCAATATAAAAATAAATGAAAAGAGTCTAAACAAATCCATAACATGAAATGATCCCTTCTGAAATGATGGAAGCTCGCTATCCACGAGCTAAATAAGAAGAGTAGAATGGTCGATTCCTATGTAGCGTGGGTATACAAGCACCAGTAGACAGGGTTAGTAAATGATCGCTAGCATAAAATTCAGGATACAAATAAAATAATGCCAGTGATAAAACCAAGTAAAACCATACATAACTCATTCAACCATAGATATATAAGTGCCCGAAAAGGGAACTACATTTAAAGCCTTTACCTAGGCTGTGTAGCTTTTCAATCCTAACCACCTACAGGCCATATGGGTTCAGCTCCCCCTGTTGAAAGGGCCCCAGTACGTGCATCTACATGACCTGGAAATATCCCATTGGATGACTAGTACATCCCTCAACAAAAAAATATAACACTCACATGTGGTTATCGAAGATCGCTCATATCGGCATATATGAAATTTTGATTTTGGTCCCCCCGGGAACGCCACCTTTCACAGCTTAGCTACACACCTCACCATTAATGCCCAATTAAAACCATGTCTAAACAAATCATTTACCATATATTAACCAAGACTAATATTGGTGGTATCTTCGTACCACTTTATTACTTGCAAGTAATATCCATAGCCAACCATATAGGTTAGGGGACCTTAGGTGCCCTTCCATTCACCATATTAATTCCACTTGGAAGACTTTTATGTTCTCCATCAGATTTATAATTTTACCTTTATCCTTTTCAATTGATTTAAACCATGCATATATCCTTATCTAAGTTTAAACATGCAAGAGTTCCATTAAAAGAAGTCAAAGCAATGAACATATCTTTATAAGAATTTTATCAAATACCTTAGGGTCAAAATATAATAATAACCAATTCCAAAGACCATTAAAACATTACCATGCAATCTGTAAGACCCTAAAAAATTCTCTCGTAGTTTGAGCCTTAGAGCGTGTCAAGTGAAGAGTAAATCCAACCCAAAAAGATTGAGAAGTGACTTCCCAATTGAGAAATATTTTGAACCATGTAGAATTTCCCTAATATTGACTTTTTGTCATGTAGAGCATTGAATAAGCTTTCCGTTAATACCAATTTCATCCAAACTCGACATCAGGCAAGGAAGTTATGGTCGTTTAATAGAAAGTAGTCGGAAACGCCTAGGAGCGACGGTCAGGTTGACGGACCATTGAGCTTACAATGGACCGTCGCTGTAATGCCCCAATTTTATGGAACCGAAATGCTACAGGATGCTCATGACCCCGAAGGATTATAAAATAATCCATGACTGATATCTGTACCTATATACTGCATAATATATCATAATAATGCGGAAAACATGCGATGAAAGGCCATAAGGTTCAGTTAAGTCTGAATCAAATCTGAAAGATACTAAGTACTGTCTGAATAAAGAGTTGAAGGAACATGTCTCCAACTAACTCAATCTAGTAAAACTAAACTGAAATAAACAATATCATAGAGTAATAATCATGTCCTCAAAAGATAATGACTCACTGCTAAAATCCCTGACTGCTAAAACTGGAATGCTATTGCTACTGCTAATCTAGGACTTGTGTCTCGAATCTATGGTGTAACATAAAAAAATCATCGTAGCACAAATGCATCAGTACAATGAAATGTACTGAGTATACAAATGGGGTAGGCTAAATGCATGGGGTTCATATGCATGAAAAATACAAATTGAATAACTAATATGAACGTGAGAGTGCATACATGAATATATAGTAACTGAGATTGTGAAAACATTATAACTGAATCTGTATACTGATAACATGGTTTACTGATATCTAACATGACTGATAACTTAGTTCTAATAACTGATAACATGAGTGACTGTATTTGACAGTCCTAAATCTGATGGAACTATCTGAGTTCCATGCTGAATTTGAGTTGACTATTTCTGACAGTCCTAATATACTAAAATCTGAAGAACTATCTGAGTTATTCTACTGAGACTAAAACATTGGGAAGTAGTTATTTAACCAATATTCCACATATATGCCATTATAGGGATGCTAGGGTCCAATCTCTGCCCTGACTTAAAGGGTGTTAATACCGTACCATTAATCAAGACAAGCAGTGAGTGACCCTCATATAATAGGTTACTCTAATAAGAAGGATGGAAACCCTCATATAGATGGTTAAGCCAACTCATCTACCCTCATATAGCAGGGCTATGATGTCTTGACCTACACTGGCTACATAGTTTTGGATCGCAAGGATGATTGCTAAGAATCACACCCTTAAAATAACAAGTGAGTTCCTATCCTTGGGCTCACTCAGTGTTAACTCCTACTCCCTAACTCCTACTCCCATCTAAATAGACTGATTCATGATTAAATCAACTGTACATGGACTAAGTTTACTGAATTTCCATTGACTGACAGACTACTACTGCTATCTAATACTGACTGAGATCATGAGATTTCTAAGTTTTCCTGAGCAATTTGACTGACTGAGTTCTATGGAGCATGGCTTGACTAAGGATATCGTGGAGACATGACTCAGGCTCTAGTCTAGGCATACAACTATACTTTTTGGGTACGAGTACCCCCAGGACTCGATGGAAGGAAACTGACACAACCATAACACTTCTTGATCATAGGAATATAGTGCACAATTCATAATGCCATAAATAGGGGATTTCATACTAAGCATAGTTCTTCACATCTTGTACATGGTAGGGAATGCATATAACATATGGGTACTTGCATGACTTCAAGAGAGAATATTTCATAACATAATAATCACACATAGCCATAGTATGGAATTCATGTTGAATCATAAGGAATGGCATGGACTTGTCATATAGGTACTATCATTCTAGGCATTTTATCAAACACCTTATATGCACAACTTTGAGAATAGGTTTACTTATCAACTTAACAATCTTAAAAAACCCACATTCATGGTTTTTCAACTAACATGCTCATATACTTAATGGAAACACATTAAGATACCATCTTGAAACACAATTAACAACCATCATGAACAACATAGTCATACAACATCATACAAATCATAATTTTATTTTTTAAAACATGGTTCTTGAGCTCTATGGATGAAAGGGATCCATGGATGAACACTATGCATACCTTAGATTGAAGATTCGTGAAAACTAGAGGTGAAATTGGCTTGAATCTTGAAAGAGATCTAATGCTTCTTGAAGGTTCTTGAAGAAATCCTTAGGCTTGTTCTTGATTTTTCTTGAGTAGGGTTTAACCCCATTGGGAGAGAATGTTCTTATTCTTGAGAAGAATGAGAAAATAATGGGATAATAGCTTTCTCAGGGATTTAATACTGTGTTTAGAGTGAGGGAAAATAACCAAAATACCCCTACAAAATCACTTCCCAGTTTTTGAAATTATCAGCTGATGACCAAGGCTGATAAGCTATCAGATCTGTGATAGCTCGTCAGCCCAGGTCATCACCTGGGAGGTGGAATTTTTAGGTTTCTATCTACTCCTGATGACATGGGCTGATAAGCCGTCAGACTTGTGATAAGTCGTCAGCTCATGTTGTCACTCATTTGCCAAGCAGACATGCCAAAGTAAAATGGGTATAACATTTTGGTCCGATATTGGATCTGGGAAAAATTGATATCCTTGGAAAGATAATTCAATTATATATCTTTTGATAGGTCATGAGATCAAAAATTAGTAGTATCACGAGAGATATGCTCATTTGAAGCTGACTAAAACAATATCCTTCCCAAGAATTCAATCGGTAAGGAATGTTTTGATTTGTCTAATAGCTGGGAGTTAAAACTATACAAGAACCAAAATATACTATTCATGAGCTTGAAACATGGTGCTAATATTAATTTGGTTTTTTTGGGGTATTATAATATCTCCCCCCTTGGGAATATTCGTCCTCTAATAGAAACTAACTAACTAAGAGGGGAAACAATAGACCGTATATGAACTAAAAATGAAAGACTAAAATATGATCTCATACTGACGTGACTGGCACACTAAATATATCATATCTAACATGCATATCTGATACTTGTATAACTGAACATGCATATCTGATGTGTAATTATATAACTAAACTGATACATACATGCATGACTAAATATGCAATGGTACTAGATACCAAATTTATAATGGGAACATGAGAATGAAGCTGAATACTAAGTTTATAATGAATACTGATCATTAAACTGAATAATCTTAAGGAGGAACTGTTACCTTGAGCTTGATCTAAATTGGCTGAGAAGAGGTGAGGATGCTTGGTACACATATCTGCATCTGCTTCCCAAGTAGCTCTCTCAACAAACTAATTTGCCAAAGAACTTTGACTAGAAGGACTTCTTTGTTCTTTAGTCTACGAATCTAATAGTCTAGGATTTTGATCGAAATTTTCTCATAGGAGAGGATGTTCTGAACATCGATTCTCTGAATAGGGACTACAACTGTTGGGCCACCTATGCACTTCCTAAGCAAAGAGACATGGAAGACTAGATCTGAAGGAAACTCGAGCTTATATGCTACCTTGCCAAAATGACTGAGAATCTTGAAGGACTGACATATCGGGGACTGAGCTTTCCCTTCTTGCCGAATCTCTTTACTCCCTTCATGAGAGATATCTTGAGATAGACATAATCACCAATCCTGAACTTAAGGTCTTTTCTACGCATATCTGCGTAGGACTTCAATTAGCTCTGAACAACCTGAAGTCTTTTTCTTATCAATTGGACCTTCTCTATGGCATTAAACACAAAGTTAGGCCCTACGACTGCAACCTCACTAACTTCAAACCAACCAACTAGAGATTTGTATTTCCTTCCATAGAGAGCTTTGAATGGAGCCATTTGAATACTGGAATAATAACTATTATTGTATGAAAACTCAATCAAAGGCAAGTGGTTATCCCAATTTCCCTTGAAATCAATGGCACACGCCCTTAGCAAATCTTCTAGAGTCTGAATGGTCCTTTCTGCTTGACCATCTATCTGAGGATGAAAGGTAACTAAAATGAACTTGGGTACCTAAACCCTTTTGGAACACTTTTACGATGTAAGAGGTGAACTAGGTACCTCTGTTTGAGATGATAGATAATGGAATACCGTGCAATCTGACCAGCTCTCTGATATAGAGTTTGGCGTAATCCTTGACTGAATAAAAGGTATGGAGAGGAAGAAAATGAGATGATTTGGTCATTCTGTCTATAATGACCCAAACTGAATCATGCTGATGACGAGTTCGAGGAAAACCCATCAAAAAATCCATGTTCTCTTCTTCCCACTTCAAAGTAGGAATAGTGAACTCCCACATGGAACTACTAGTCTTTTGATGCTCTATCTTAACCTACTGACATGTAGAGCACTTAGCCATAAAAGTTATAATATCTCTCTTCATGCCACTCCACCAATAGATCTCCTACAAGTCACGGTACATCTTAGTGGCCCCTGGGTGAATAGAGTATCGTGCACCATGCGCTTCTGCAAGAATTCACCACCTCAAGTTATCTACACCTAGAACACAAAGATGACCCTAACAACGAAGAATACTATCTCCTCTTTATGAGAAAACCTCTACTTTCTGATCTCTAAATGACTCCTTCAACTTGACAAGGCTGGGATCTCTATCTTGCTTTTTTTTCATATAGGAAACTAGAGATAATTCTGAACTACTCTAGACATATACACCGCCCTATGAAGAATCTACTAAGTGAATGCCTAGTCTGGCAAGTGGAAAGACTTCCTAAGCCAACTTCTTTTTACTGTCCTTAACATGAGTAACACTACCCATAAACAGTCTACTAAGAGCGTCGGCCATAACATTGGCCTTGTTCAGATGATAAAGGACACTTATGTCATAATCCTTCAAGAGCTATAAACACCTTCTCTGACGAAGATTGAGATCTTTCTGGGAAAAGACATACTGGAGACTCTTATGATCTATGAAGACATCTACATGAACTCCGTAGAGATAATGCCTCCAAATTGTTAAGGAAAATACTACAGCTGCTAACTCAAGATCATGAGTAGGATAATTCTTCTAATGGGGCTTTAACTGTTTGGAGGCTTAGGCTAGGACCTTACCATGTTGCATGAGAACACAACCCAAACCTACTCTGGATGCATCACAATATACTATGAACCCATCAAAACCATCGGGACGTGCTAAAACTGGAGCTGAGGTGAGTCAAGTCTTCAAATCTTGAAAACTCTTCTCACAATGATCTAACCACTGGAACTTAACCTTCTTCTGAGTCAATTTGGACATAGGGGATGTAATAGAAGAAAATCCCTCAACAAACTGTCTTTAATAGCCAGCTAAACCCAAGAAACTCCTGATATCTGATAGAGATATAGGGTAAGGCCAGTTTCTTACCGCTTCAGTCTTTTGAGGATCTACTCTAATGACATTACCAGAAATGATATGGCCAATAAATGCTACTACCCTTAGCCAAAATTCACAATTACTGAATTTGATAAATAGCTGGTGGTTTCTGAGAGTCTGAAGTACTATTCTGAGATGGTCTGTATGATCACGCTCAGTACGAAAATAGACCAAAATATCATCTATAAAGACTATGAAGAATATGTCCAAGTAATTCTTTAACACAAGGTTCATAAAGTCCATGAACACTGCAGGGGCATTGGTAAGACCAAAAGACATAACTAGGAATTCAAAGTGACCATACCGAGTATGAAAGGCTATCTTCGAGATGTCACTTTCCCTGACTCGGAGCTGGTGGTAGCCTGACCTGAGGTCTATCTTAGAGAAATAATTGGCACCCTAAAGATGGTCAAATAGGTCATCAATTCTGGGAAGTGGATACCTATTCTTCACCAAAACTTTGTTGAGCTGACGATAATCAATGCACATTCTAAGAGAACCGTCTTTCTTGCGCATGAATAAGACTGGTACGCCTCTTGGGGAAATGTTGGGTCTGATAAATCCCTTATCTAAGAGATCCTTTAACTACTTTTTCAGTTCTTTGAGCTCTGCAGGTGCCATTCTGTATAACGGAATAGAAATATAGGTTGAGTATCTTGAATAAGGTCGATGTCAAAGTCTATTTCCCTTTTGGGAGGAATGCCTGGAAGATCTTCAAGAAAGAAATCTGAGTATTCATTAACCACTGGAACAGATACAAGACTGGGAGATTTAGAACTAGAGTCAACATGCACAAGATGATAAACACATCTCTTAGATATTATTTTCCTTGCTCGAAGGTAGGAAACAAGCTGACCTCTAAAAGATGAAGTACTACCTCTCCACTCTAGGATAGGTTCAATCAAAAACTGAAACTGAACTATTCTATTTCTACAGTCGACTGTGGCATAGCAGAAATAAAGCCAATCCATGCTGAGAATGACATAAAAATTAGTCATCTCTAATTTGACTAAATCTGCTGAGGTAACTTTCTGAAATATCATAACCAGAAAGTTCATGTATACCTGTTGAGCTATGATGGTTTTACCCACTGAGGTAGAAACTAAAAAGGGCTCTATTAAAATTTCAGGACTGATTGTGAAATTGCTATCTATAAAGGGAGTAACAAAAGACAAGGATGCACCCAGATCTAGCAAAGCATAAACGTGCACATAAAATATATATGACGTACCAGTAACGACATTAGGAGAATTTTCCTGATCTTTTCGGGTCTGAAGAGCATAGAGTCTGTTTGGGCGTTTCCCACTAGTAGCACTGAAAGTGGCACCTTGCTGGTTCGGGCGATCGGACTAAGCTAAAGAACGGTTCTGTAGACCCTAAGGACTTGGTTGAGGAAAATCCTTGACTCTGTGGCCTGGCTTACCATATCCAAAACAAATACCACTCCCTGCTCTACAAACACCCTGATGGTGCTTACCGCAAGTCTGACACAGAGGATAAGTGTGGGCATTACTAATATTTCCCTAAGACTTAAAGCCTGGTGCTCTATCTTTATTGTCCTCTCTGAACTTAGGAGCTAGAGCACTCACTGAAGAAGAAGCTGGAACTGATGGCTTAGGATGAAACTAAGAATGGTTTCCTCCTTCTGATCTGGGCTGAGCAAAGTTGAAACTGCCAGACCTGCTCTCTTGTTCTGTCTCTCTCTTATCCTAACCTTCTGCTCCTCTATTTGTTGAGCATGAGTTATAAGCCTGGCTAGATTTATGTCACTATTCAACATGGAAAACCTAACTCATTTACCACGCTATCATTTACCCCTGAAATGAACCTGCTCATCCTAGCCCTGCTATCCGTAACCACATAAGGGGCATATCTGGCTAATTGAGTAAACCTGAGAGAATACTCTTTTACTGCCATATTGCCCTGTCTAAGGTTGATGAAATCTAGAACGTTCGCCTCCCTCAGCTCTTGGGGAAAGAATCTGTCTAAGAAAGCCGTGACAAATTCCTCCTACTCTACAGGACCTGCCTTATCTAACCTTTTAGACTTCTACTGTTTGTACTAAGTATGAGCCATATCTTGCAATTGATATGTGGCTAACTCAGTACTCTCAATATTAGTCACTCCCATGATATCCGTGACCTTCTGAATTTGGTCAATGAATTCCTGAGGGTCTTCGTTTGACTTAGACTCGAAGAAGGATAGAGGGTTCATTTGGGTGAAGTCCTAAATCCTAGCTACAGTTGAATTGGCCACTGGGTTGGTTGGAACAACTACAGGATGTTCATTCTGGGTAGCAACATACTGAGCAAGAGTGGTGAATGCAGCTAAACTCCGCATGATAAACATGTTCGCCCAAAAGATCTTCGGGCTGAAGAGCTGGTTGGTTTCTTCTCTTTGGAGAGATGTTCTGAAATAAAGAGGAGAACGGATTAGACTGAGAGTTTAACTTGAGATTATGCTCATGGGAACAACATAAATACTGAAATAAGGTAAACTATTCCTAAAACATCTCATAGCCTCATACATATAAATATGGCACGCAACACACCCATGTACAAGACTCTACTAGATGCAGCTTTCAGACTTCTTAGGAATTTATTGAACCTTAGTCTATGATACCAAGTTTGTAACGCCCCAATTTTGTAGAACCGGAGTGCTACACGGTGCTCATGACCCCAAAGGACCATAAGCTAACTCATGACTGATATCTGTATCTGTATACTACATAATATAACATAATAATACAAAAAACATACGCTGAAAGGCCATAAGGTTCAACTAAATAAAACATCTGATAAATCATAACATCTATATAGGGTATCGAATACCCAAAACAACTGAAGTCTAAATCAAATCTAAAAGCCTCTAAGTACTGTCTGAATAAGGAGTTGAAGGAACATGTCTCCAATTAACTCCATTTTGAAAAACTGAACTAAAATAAATAATATCATAGAGTAATAATCATGTCCTCAAAAGATGAGGACTCACTACAAAAATCCCTAACTGCTTAAACTGAAATGCTACTGTTACTGCTAATCTGGGACTCGTGTCTCTGAATCTATGGTGTAACATAAAAAGAAATCACCATAGCACAAATACGTCAGTATGATAGAATGCATGGGGTTCGTATGATAGAATGCATGGACAATACTAACTGAATAACTAATATGAACGTTAGAGTGCATACATGAATACATAGTAACTGAGATCATGAAAACATGATAACTGAATCTGTATACTTATAACATAGTTTACTAATATCTAAATGACTGATCACTGAGTTCTTATAACTAATAACATGAGTGAATACATCTGAAAGTCTTGAATCTGATTGAACTATCTGAGTTCCGTACTGTATTTGAGTGACTATTTCTGACAGTCCTAATATACTAAAATCTGAAAAACTATCTAAGTTGTTTTACTAAGACTGAGACTAAAATTATGGGAAGTAGTTATTTAACCGACATGCCCCATATATGCCATTATAGGGATGCTGGGGTCCAATAGCTTCCCTGACTTGAAGGGTGTCAATACTGCACCACTGATAAAGACAAGCAGTGAGTGACCCTCATATAACAGGTTACTCTAATGAGAATGGTGGAAACCCTCATATAGCAGGCTAATCCACCTCATCTACCCTCATATAACAAGTTATGATGTCTGAACCTATGCTAGCTATGTAGTTCTGGAGCGCTAGGATGATTGCTAAGAATCACACTCTCAAAATAATAGGTGAGTTCCCATCCTTGGGCTCATTCGATCCTAACTCCTACTCCCATCTGAATAGACAGATTGATGATTAACTTAACTGTACATGGACTGAGTTTACTGAATTTCCATTGACTGATGGAATACTACTGCTATCTGATAACTGACTGAGATCATGAGCTTTCTGAGTTTTCCTAAGCCATTTGATTGACTGAGTTCTATGGAGAATGGCTTGACTAAGGATATCGTGAAGACATGACTCAGGCTCTATGCACACAGCTATATTTTTTGGGTACGAGTACCCCCAGGGCTTGATGGAAGGAAACTGACACTACCATAACACTTCTTGATCATAGGAATATAGTGCACAATTCATAATGCCATAAATAGGGGATCTCATACTAAGCATAGTTCTCCACATCTTGTACATGGTAGGGAGTGCATATATCATATGGGTACTTGCAAGACTTCAAGAGAAATAATATTTCATAACACAACAATCACACATAGACATAGCATGGAATTCATGTTGAATCATAAGATTGCATGGACTTGTCATTTAGGTATTATTGAGTCAAGAAAGCATGATTTTTATCATTTTAGGCATTTTATCAAACACCTTACGTGCACAACTTTAGGCATAGGTGTACTTACAAACTTAACAATCTTAAAACACCCACATTGATGGTTGTTCGACTAACATGCTCATATACTTCATGGAAACACATTAAGATACCATATTGAAACACAATTAACAACCACCATCATGAATATAGTCATACAACATCATACAAATCATAATTTTATTATTTAAAACATGGTTCTTGAGCTCCATGGATGAAAGAGATCCATGAATGAACACTATGCATACCTTAGATTGAAGATTCGTGAAAACTAGTGGTGAAATTGGCTTGAATCTTGAAAGAGATCTAATGTTTCTTGAAGGTTCTTGAAGAAATCCTTAGGCTTCTTCTTAATTTTTCTTGACTAGGGTTTAACTCCTTTGGGAGAAAATGTTCTTATTCTTGAGAAGAATGAGAAAATAATGGGATAATAGCTTTCTCAGGGCTTTAATACCGTATTTTGAGTGAGGGAAAAAGAACAAAATACCCTTATGAAATCATTTCCCAGTCAGTGAAATTATCAACTGACGACCATGGTTGATAAGCCGTCAGATCTGTGATAGCCCGTCATCCCAGGTCATCACCTGAGAGCTGGAATTTTTGGATTTCTGTCTAAGCCTGACGATATGGGATGATAAGCCGTCATACTTGTGATAAGTCATCAGCTCATGTCGTTACTCATTTGCCAGGCGGACATGCCGGAGTAAAATGGGTATAACTTTTTGCTCCAATATCAGATTTGGGAGAAATTGGTATCATTGGAAAGCTAATTCAATTATATATAGTTTGGTAGGTCATGAGATAAAAAAAATTTGTAGTATAATGAGAGATATTCTCATTTTAAACTAACTAAAACAATATCCTTCCCAAGAATTCAATTGGTAAGGAATGTTTTGATTCGTCTGATAGCTGGGAGTTATATGAAGCCTTAATATACATATAACTCACTCATAAAACTATAAAAGAACCATGATATACCATTCGTGAGCTTGAAACATGGCGCTAATATTGGTTTGGATTTTTTGGGGTAATACAGTCGCCCAGACCATCGCAACCAAGGTAGTAACTCCCTTTTCTGGCCCAAGTGTGATAGCCAAAATGACGGACCATTAAGGCTATGATGGACCATCACTAATACCATCACCACTGAGGTAGTGTGGCCTCGTACTGGCCAACGTGCGATAGACAATTCGATGGACAGTCGCTTAGATCTTCAAATCGAGGCAGTGTATCCTTTTTCTGACCGACATGAGATGGAAGATCCAACAGATCGTCAGACTAAGCGACGGACCATCTCTTCGACCGTCGCAGACCTCGTTCAGTATTTTTAAGTCAATTTTAAAAAAGGTTTTTTGGACTTTTTCCACTCTTTTCAGCCCCTATTTATATTCGATCAAGGCTCACAAATTTATTCTTCATCTTCAACATTAAAAGCTAGGGTTTCTACAAATTCAAAACCCTTCTTCAAGAAAAATCAAGAAAATCAAGAAATCAAGAATCCCTCTAAGAGCCTTTAAGAAAGAGTTTCCCAAGGTATGAAGATGTTGATTTTTGGGTCCCTTTCACCCAAGAAACTCAAGAATCCTTTTCAAAATTCAAAGATTCTTATGTTTATGAGTTTTCATTTTTCATGTGAATTGAAATTGAAGTTCATGTTATTATTGATTTTTAATTCATGTTTGTTTACAAGGTTTTTAATCTTTGACCCTAGTATGTGATATTCATGTGATGTTCATGATAAACCCTCTTCAAGTTGCCTGTAAAGTGATGTGTTCATGTCAATTAAGTATAGAAATTGTTGAATAAGAAAAGAATGCTCCCCATATGTTCAATGAAATGCTTATGTGACAAAATTAGAGTCATTATAACATGATGACTAGAAATCCCCAACTATGTGCAAGCCCATGCATGGCAAGTGTTTGTTGAAAAGCCTTAGTGAATGAATTGTAGAATGATAGCATAAAATCCCTTCCCCCCTCCCCCAATTATGTGTTCTTTAATATATGTTAAGTGTTTGATGCAAGACCTTGTTGAATTGAGTATAAGTCAATAGCATGTCTCCCTACATTATCATATGTTTATGATTTCTAAATGCTTGAAGAGATGCTTTAGTGATTGTGATGGTGAATGAATGTCCATGGTCTTGATCATTCAAGAATGGTTATGTTTTACTTTTATGTTATCGAGTCTTAGGGGTATTTATACCCGACAATTTAGCTGCAGTCTAGAGCCAGTGTTAGTTTTCACAATAATCTCAGTCAAGCCACGATTCTCAGAACTCAGTGAGTTATAGAACTCTGTACTCTCAGACAGATACAGTACTTAAGCAATCTCAAAAATCTGAAAATTTTTAGTATCACTAATATTCTAGCCTCAGTTCAGTACTCAGCTCAGATCTAGTAGTATTCAAGTGTTCAGTTCGGAACTCAATATCATGCAATCAGATAATGAGATTCAATAGTATTCCACCAGATACGAAACCAAGTGAATTCAATGTAACTCAGTCAGATCATCAATAAATATGATCAGTAATAGATTTAGCTCAATTTATGTTCAGTTAAGAATCACTTTAGTCTTTCAGTTGGGAGTAGGAGCTAGCACCTAGTGAGTGCAGGGATGGCGGCTCTCTATTGGAGAGGCGGAGTCGTTAGGAGTAATCCTTGAACTCCAGAACTACATAGCCAGTGCAGGAGCAGGAGTCATCCATTAGACTAAGGCTTGGTTATTATACTGCCTTAGGCTTAACTTCCTCTGAGGGTCACCGATTAGAGAGGATTGACCAGAGTAGAGGTATTTACGCGTGGCATGATATTGATACCCTTCTAGCTGGGGTTACATGTTGGACCCTATCAGTTCAGATTCGAGGCATGTTGTTTAAGTGAAAACTCCCAAAGTTGCAGTTTTAGTATTAGTCTTCAGAGTAGAACTCAGTAATTAGGACTATCAGATATAGTGACCTATCTCAGTAAGGAACTTAGATAGTTCCATAAATTCATAGACCACTCACTAGATAGGCCTGGTCGCTCATAAAGTTATTCAGTATTAGTATTATCAGATTCAAAGATCACCCATTAGATAGGCCGAACCTCATTCTCAAATTTTGTTAAGTAATCTCATTATCAGATTTATAGATCACCCGTTAGATAGGCCTGATCTTGTTCTTAGATTCAGTTGAGTAATCTCATTATCAGATTCAGAGATCACCCATTAGATAGGCCTGATCTCATTCTCAGATTCAGTTCAGTAATCTTATTATCAGATCCAGAGATTACCTGGTAGATAGGTAGGATCTCAGACATAATCATTACTTATCATTGATAGAAAATTTGGGGATCATCCTTTAGAGAGGTTTGATCTCAGATTCAGTCAGTCGAGATTAGGAAGCTCAGAGTTCAGTCATTTATACGAGTAGATTCAGTTAATTAGCTTCATTATTATCAGTTTCCGAGATCACTCGCTAGATAGGACTAATCTCAACTTCAGTACTCAGTTATCAATATAACAAGATTCAATTATTCAGTATCCCAGTATTATTAGTGAGTTCCGATGACAGTAAAGTAGTATCCGAGTTTCAGTATTCAGAGTTATGATGATTTTAGTTATAGTTTGTTCATTCATGTATATGTCCTAATTCAGTACTCTAATGATTATTTAGTTTAGTAATTGTCCATGCATAAGCCCTTGCATTTAGCCTTACCTTATCTTCATACTCAGTATATTCCCACGTACTGACGTATTTGCACTATGGTGTTTTATTTTACACCATAGGTTCAGAGGCATGAGATCCAGAGTACCCATAGTAGCTTAGTTCCAATCAGTAGCAGCAGAGGTAGCAGTGAGTCCTCTTTATTTGAGGAAGATCCTTATTTTATTATCGCATCAGATTTAGTTTATTTTCAGTAGACGGAGTTTGTTGGGGCATGTCCCATCAACTCCATAGTTCAAACAATTTAGAGGCTTTTCAGACAGATGTATCAGTATTTAGTTTTTAGCTTTGAGTACTTTTAGATGGTTTGAACCTTATGGCCAATTTTTACTTTTATTATCTATATTATGCAGTGCTCAGGTACAGATATTAGTAGAGGCTTTGGTTGTGGTCCTTTGGGATCAGGAGCACCATGTGACATTCCAGTTCCAGAAAAATCAGGTCATTACACAATCCAATTGTCCAAATCCACCATTAAAGCATATAAAAGTATAATTAAAACCATAGGAAATCAAAATCAATTATTTAATAGGAAAACCCCCAAATAATAGTCGAAACCATAATCATGAATTAGTAAAACCAAGAAATCAATCATATAAACTATGCCTTTAGTTGAAATTACAATAAGGGCCTGAATCACGCCTTATACCAAAGAATTGATGGAAAAAGCCCCAAAGAAAACCATAAGATGAAACCATAGCCTTCTTGCCCCAAATGCTTTTGAGAGAATTATGAGATGTTTTGCAATAGTTTCTAATTGTTAATGAATAGAATAATAGGGTAAATAAACTCTAAAGTGTATTAGAAGTCGTGGATCCTAATTAGGGTAACTAGGGAAATGTCCAAAATACCCCAGCTTAAATCCCTTAAATACTCCTCACAGGGATACAACTGACCTATACGAGACTTAACCTCTTATACAATCGGTATCCACCACTCGTATCTCATCCTCAAACCTTTGATCAAATACTGTATAGTATATGACTCATCCAACCAAGTCATAACCATAACTTATGGTCTGTACCCATAACCCATATCCCTAGCAGAATGAAATACCAAGAGGATCAACACTGCCCACTATACAAATCATTGATATGATTTGTACCTAGCCTTATGACTTATACCGTTAATTGATACCCATTCCAGTGACCAAAACTATCCCACCAAATAACACTGTCAGCATATAACAGGACCATACCACTCATACCCTAGTAAACGGCTCATACACATGCATCGTATTGGGTTCGGAGAATGGATTTCCAAAAAATTTTCTAAGGGTCAAAACCCATTATGTTTCAATTTCTTACTTGGTTACTTAACTCTTCATAGTTAATACTTGTTATTATCAATTCCCACTTTTATTAAACTAACTAACTAATAGTTTAAATAATTGCTTTGACCTAGAACATAGTCATATTCTATGTGGGATCGATCCCAACTTAGTTGGGTTGTACATTTGATTCAATGGTTTCTTTATACTTCATTGTAAGGTATAATTTGGGCTACACAAAAATTTGATGATGTTGTCAAGGAATATGATTTAGGAATAGATCAGTCCTTATTTCATAATTTACTTTTTTGTTATTTTATTTTTAGGATGTACATTGGTGCAGAACAAGAAAAGGGTTACTAGTTAGGATAGATGGATATGGACGAATAGCTAAAGCTTACAACCCTGATGGTCATGGTAATTCACTAATTCCACTTGATCTTTAAATTAAATTTTTTTTAAGAAACTTGAGAAGAATGGATGATCAAGTCATTCACGATGCTCCAGATTAAGCAATAACATCTACAAGCTGAAATATCAACAAATACAAGAGTAGTGGCCTAACACATAGTTTCTGAAAAGTAAGCTCAATTGTAAAAAGTAGCCCTTCACGTTTTAGCTGAGGAACAAGCTAGTAAAAGAAGGAAAAGGGTCCATCACCATCCTCGTTATTATGTTTCCAACTTGATAATATATATTTTTATGCTAACCTGAATGATGCATGTGCAATAGGTTCTATTGTCCTACCCTTACTGCTAGTTGGGACTAAGTTCAACATCACCAGTGCGATGCAATTTTTTGAATTGAAAGGAGCATCTACTAGACAAGATACTATTGATAAAAAAACATGCATATAATGAACTTTCTAAGGATTGAAAATCCTACAAGATACCTAGTGTGAACCAAGATGTTATATACTATAGTTAATTTCTTTCACATTTGCTAGTGAAGCTAACCTATAGATGGTAGAGTTATCAGATGGATCAATGACCATTTGGTAGGATTTACATGATCCCAAATATTATTGCTAAAATATAAGATTTATAACTTAAGACAACTACATTAGGAGGCATTGAATAAGACATATTTAATATTCAAGAAAAGTTGCAGTAAATCCCAATAGCAGAATACCAGAGCATAATTTTCTTAAGATCTTCTATAGATCTTTAAATGATAAAAAAGGTTGTAGTTAACACTTTAACAATAGGTGCACTCATGATTCTAACTTGGGAATATGCTTTATCAATACTAGATAGAATAACCAAAACCAACAAGCGTTGGCACAGATGGGAACTTGACATTTCTATCATCGCATATGTGATATGTGCATCAACAAAGCAATAAAAGATAGATGATGGTTCACTAAAGAAGTAGCTCAAATGAGAACAAAATTAAGCCTACTCACAAAATAGATCACAAGAGGTGGAAAAAAGGTCAATATAGTTAGTTCACAGGGTAACACACTGAGACATGATAACTCTAATTCTAATTAGAAGGCAAATTTACTAGATTATCAAGCAGAATATTTTTAGGACAATGTCCAAGGGTCTAACCAAGCCACTTGGTACTAAGGTCAAGCAAACCAAGGTTGAAACTATTACAAAGAAAATAATTGTTATCTATTATGGTATAGAATAGGATTAGAGGAAGAGTAGTGATTTGAAGAAGCGAGATGGCTACAAGAACTATAAAAGTGGTTTCAACATTTCTCGTAGTAGTTACAAAATCAAGTCAATCAATGCGAGGATGGAGGAAGTACTCTCTAAATTGTTGAAAAGGGTAGAAAATATTGATTACAACCTTAAAGATATTTGAGTGGATATTTTTAGGATGATCCAAAAAGTGGAGTCACATACTATTGCTACTAAGAAATTGAGTAGCTATTCGTCTAGATTTTGGTAGGTTAGATAGAACTAATCTCAGAAAAGTATACTTCGAAGAATTTTTTTCTGGAATTCAAAAGAATGATATTCACTGTATGGTTGAGACTACTAGGGTAGAAAGATGACTGTCGATCCTCCAATCATATTTGTTATTAGTGATGAAATTGAGCTTGAGATGATTGATGTTTAAATGAGAGCAAAATCTGCAGATCAAGTTGTTAAGGAAAAGTCATCTAAAAATCTTTATTTGGTTGCTAAAAAGGAGATTTAGGTTAAAAATATGAAGAAAAGGAAGGTTTTCACAAATTTTGACTCTTACTCCATGATCTCCTACACCTTTCTCAAAGAGATTAAAGAAAAGAGTTGAGAAAAGAAAGAATCACATATTTCATTTGATACTAAAGCAATTGCTTGTGAATATCCATTTAGTTAAGACACTTGTACAAATGATTGGACATGACAATTTTATGAAAGATCTTTATATAGAAAAGTGGACCATGATTTTTGAGTCTATTGATATTTTACTTCAATATTATGTGGTAGCTTTCTGGTCTCTTGTCAAGAAAAGAAAATCTTAGCATTCACAATTCCTTATGTAATAGGGGATTTCAATTATGCAAAAGCTTTATGCAACTTGGGTACTAGTATTAACTTTATGTTGCTAGACGTGTTTAGATAGTTAGTGTTGGTATCATCCAAACCAAATTTGATGAAACTTCTTATGACAGATCAAACTATAAAAAGGCCTATGGGTATTCAGTATGATGTTCTAGTGAAGGTTGATTCTTTAATCTTTCCTGCTAATTTTGTCATCCTCAATATTAAAGTTGATTTTGATGTTCCCATCATCTTATAGAGACTATTCCCATAATCTAGTCAGTTGATATTTTTTTTGAATAGTGAGTAAGTGACTTTAAATGTTTTCTAATCTATGAAGCAACCTAATAATAAGTGTATAGTATCAATTATTAATATAATTAATGAGAAGTCCTTAATAATTACTATTAAGGAGATGCTTGATGTTGAGGTAATAACGACTATTATCATGAGATTTCATGGAGAAAAAATAGATGAGTATGATAAGATATGAGCACACTTGAAAATGGGTTCCTACACTAATGTTCAAAAATTTAGTCTTTCATCTTAAGAATAGGGTAATTTCATTTTGTAATACCCCGGGAAATTTTTCATTGAAATTTTGTGCGTAAACGTGTTGGGTTCTATCTTTTAAAATGAATTATAAATTTTTCATGTGGAATGTCTTAGATTATGACCCACCATTACGTAGAGTATCGAATAAGCTTTCCAAAGATATGTGGATCATCCAAAACGGACACCCGAGCGACGAGTTATGAACATTTCGATCGAACCATGAATAGTAGTGAACAGTAAAACATGCTGGAAAAAGTACAGAGGCCTGGCGTATTTTTGCTCCAACTTTAAATGATCATAACTCCTTGTACATAATGATCTAGGTGATCTACTATATATCAATGGAAATCTCTGTGAGTCCTCTTTCCAATGAAATTAGTTTCATCCAATTTGTCTATCGAAGCAGAAAGTTATGGTCGATCTACTTCAACCTATCAAAAGGGAATTTTCGGGTCAACTTCAAATGATCATAACTCCTCGTACACAATGATCTGAGTTAGATACTATATATCAAAGGAAAGATATGAGATTCCTCTTTCTAATAAAATTGGTTTCATCTAATTTGGATATCGGAGTTAAACGTTATGGTTGATCTACTTCAGACTATCAAAACAGTCCACCAAAGGGCAGATTCGAGAATTATTTGATTTTTAGGGGCGTTTTGGTCATTCCCCCTCATCCAAAATCCATCCAAAACCTATATTAAAGCCTATTAGAAGTATTATATGTTATATTTCATCAAATTCCCTCAAAAAGAAAACCCTAAGCTCCTACATCCAACTTCAAGAACCTCCAAAGTTCACAATTAATTCTGCAAATTTATTCAAGATTCCAAGTTCCTAGTTCAAGAACTCCAACAACCATCATTCAAAGGCACAATTAATATCTCAAAAATAAGTATCGATCTAAAGTTCATCATTCATGGTATGTGGGGGTTTTCAACAAGAACTCTCCTTCGTTCTTGTGCCCAAAAGAATTTTCTTTACAAAGGCATGATTTTTATTTGATTTTTATAAATTTGAAGCATGAACCCATATATTATGATGATTATTATGAAATCTTGATGTTTATAATTTTGAAAGATGAATTTACATGTGTTGAGATATAAAAGATGAATCTTGAACGATATTTATCATGATTTTGATATTTGGGTCGTGAATCCCCATTGAAAATTGTGTTTTTTTAGAAAGTGTGCATTATAAGCACGTTGATGTTGAATATTTGAGATATTTTGAATGATTTGACCTTTTAGTCTTAATGGAGTTATTTTGAACTCAAGTGTGAAAGAAATTCACAACGTGGTTGATTTTGATAGATGGGAAGCATAATGGCTCCCGATGTATATTTATATATTACTGAAATTGTTTTATTGTTGATTGTCTTTGAAATGATTTGAACTAAGTCTGGGAGAAATCTTTAGCACCGAGTGGAAGGTATAAAGCGACCTTACTTTCCTAGAACTACGTGCCCCTATAAAAGTGAGCCTGAGGCTAATTTATATAGTGATCACTAGTTTGTGTGGATTTAATTTCGATAGTCCCACTCCGATGGCAAAGATAGGACGGCTTTCCCCAACGTGGGTTGTACGTTGGACTCCATGTAGCTCACATGGTTTATGTCAGTTAGAAGATCTCTCAGTGCGTGTGTGTTTCCTTGTGTCTATGGTGAATGGTGAAGTGATTTAAAAGTGGAATTATGAAAGTTATTCTTTCAAAATATTTATATGATATTTACATTATGAGAATTGATATTCTTGATGAACTGAAAGTGATTAAAAATTATATGATGATGCACATGTCTTATTGTACTTATTTCATCCTCTCATGATTATGATAATTTTCTTCGGGCTATGTGAGTCTTTCATACATCCTGCATATTTCTTATAAATATTTATGATGATGATGTTTATACAACTGCATACACCCCCATATACTCAGTTCCTTCCCATGGTACTGACCCACATCTTTGGATGTAGGCTGCATTTTCTCAGAATGTAGGTTCAGGTGTTCAGTTCCAAGTTCGACAGTGATTCTTTAGACATGCTATTCTACATCCTCTGTTGTGGTGAGTCCTCATGTTTCGAGGATGTGATGTCTGATGTTAGTTTCACAGAATTGTTTACATTTGATAACTGAGTATGAGTCAGTTGGGGCATGTCTCAATGGCTCGCTGGTTTTATTGATTTTCTTAAAGGCTTGTCAGACTAGTATAGATATTGGGAGTTGACTAGTAAGTCGTATTTTGTTATCTTTCTGAAATTCTTTTATTCTTGGATGATGATTACTCTGTTGATATTTGAGGGTTATTTATGAAAACCCCATTGATTTGTGTTGAACTGAATGAAAATGGCTCAAAGGGTTAGCTTAGGGCTACTCGTTGCCTCAAGCACCGTGTGACGCTCTAGGACCCATTTTCTGGGGCGTTACAAACTTGGTATTAGAGCCTAAGGTTTTAAGGTGTCTTAGGGAGTCTGACAAGCCGCGTTAAGTAGAGTCTTGATCATCGGTGTGTAGAGCACCACATCTATAAGCAAGAGGCTATAAGACGTTTTAGGAAAAAGTGTGATTCTTTCTTTCAGAAGTCTATCGTGCTTAAAGTGTCCCTCTCTTCTATTGATTCATGATCTTCTCTTTCAGAAATATGCCTCCACGTCGAGCGAGAAGAAATAATGATGGTCAGCAACCTCAACTCACTGACCCATTGAATTCAAACATGTCTCATACTGAATTTCGGACAGCCTTTCAGGCGCTGGCCCAAGCTGTTATTGTAAATATTGGAGCCAACCTAGCCCCGGATCCACAGTAAAAGGGAGGTGATTCAGCTGCTGCCAGAATCCATGACTTCATGCGGATAAATCCGCTGGAATTCTATGGGTCTAAGTCTGTGAGGATCCACAGTTGTTTTTAGAGGAGATGTAGAAGATTACTCAGGTGATGCATGTATTTGAGGAACATAGTGTGGAGTTGGCTACGTATAGGTTGAAAGACCTTGCTTATGACTGGGTTGTTGCTTGGAGGAAAGGTAGAGGTGAGGGAGCTGTCCCTACAACTTGGCAAGAGTTCCAGGATGCATTCCTGGATAAGTTTTTCCCTTTGGAGATGAGGGAGGCGAAGGTGGAAGAGTTTATGAAGCTGCAATAGGGATCTATGACTATTAGGGAGTACTGTCTAAAGTTCAATCAGTTGGCCAAGTATGCTCCTGACTTAGTGGCTGATAATTGGGCTAGTATGAGTAAGTTTGTGACTGGAGTGTCTAGTTATGTGGTTAAAGAGTGTAGGTCTGCTATGCTGAATAGTGAGATAAATCTTTCTAGGCTGATGACTTATGCCCAATAGATTGAGGCAGACAAGATTAAGGAGAGAGATAGAATAATAGGGAATAAGAGAGTTAGGTCCAAGCAGCACGAACAGGGTCAGCATAGATCGTAGGAAGGGAGTCTCCCTCAGTATCAGGATCGTTCATCTATGCCAGCACCGTCATCTGCTAGTGCTCTCGTGCCTAGAGGTAGGCAGGAGCAAGGTAGCAGGTCATATCCATCCAGGTTCCAGTACAGTACTGGCAGTAAGCTAAATCGTCCCCTGTGTCCTAAGTGTGGTAAGGCTCATTCGGGTGAGTATTAGGGTGAGAAGAGGGGTTGTTTTCGGTGTGGTGACATGGGTCACAGAGTTAGAGATTATTGTCCACAGGATGGACATGGGCGTCGTGACTATCGCCCTTAGACCCAGACTCAGACTATTAGTGCTCCAGTTCTAGCAACTCGCCCAGCCCCAGCTCAGGGCGCCTCTTCTAGCAATGCTGGTGGGCAGCGCCAAAATAGATTCTATGCTTTATCATCCCACCAGGAATAGGAGGACTCTCCCAATGTTGTTACTGGTATGCTTCATATATTTCAGTTTGATGTGTATGCTTTGTTGGATCCTGGATCCAGTTTTTCATATGTTACACCTTTGATTACAGTGAATTTTGAAATGAGTCATGATATTATTCTTAAGCCTATCCTAGTTTCTACCCCAGTGGGTGATTCAATTATTGCCTAGAAAGTGTATAAAAAGTATCCTATTACCGTTCTTCATAGAGTCTTGTTGGCTGATCTTATTGAGTTAGACATGGTAGATTTTGATGTGATTCTGGGTATGGACTGGCTGTATTCTTCTTATGCCTCTATTGATTGTTAGACCCGAGAGGTCAAGTTTCAATTTTTGGGTGCATCCGTGTTTGAGTGGTCTGGGAATTCTGTGTCACCTAAGAGTCATTTTATTTCTTACCTCAAAGCTAGAAAGCTTATTTCCAAGGAGTTTTATTTACCATTTGGTTAGAGTCAAAGGCACTAAGTCTGAGACTCTAACTCTTCAGTCTGTTAACGTCGTCAATGAGTTTTCTGATGTCTTTTCGGATGATCTCCTAAGGATACCTCCTGATAGAGAGATAGAGTTTGAGATTGATCTTCTCCCGATACTCAGTACATTTCTATTCCTCTTTACTGTATGACCCCTGTAGAACTTAAAGAGTTGAAAGAGAAACTCAAAGATCTACTAGATAAGGGTTTCATAACGCCTAATGTTTCTTCTTGGGGTGCTCCTGTGTTTTTTGTAAGAAAGAAAGATGGCTCTTTGCATATGTACATTGATTACCGCCAACTGAATAAAGTCACCATAAAAAATAAGTACCCCCTTCCGAGAATAGAGGATTTGTTTGACCAATTGCAAGGTGCAAGTTATTTCTCAAAGATAGACCTTCGTTCCGGCTATCATCAACTCAAAGTTAGGAAGTGTAAATCTTGAAAACTGCTTTCCGAACTCGTTATGGCCATTTTGAGTTTCTTGTTATGTCTGTCGGGTTAACTAATGCCCCAGCAGCTTTCATGGACCTCATAAATCGAGTGTTCAGATCATATCTGGATATGTTTGTCATAGTGTTCATCAATGATATACTGGTGTACTCCCGTAGTGAGGATGAACATTCTGATCATCTCTGAACTGTCTTGCAAACCCTTAGAGATCACAAGTTTTTTGCCAAGTTCAGTAAGTGTGAGTTTTGGCTAAGGTCAGTTGCTTTTCTGGGTCATATCATTTCTTCCGAGGGTATTAGAGTTGATCCCTAAAAGAATGAAGCTGTTAGAAATTGTCCTAGACCTATTTCTTTGACTGATATCCAAAGTTTCTTGAGTTTAGCTAGATATTACCACCATTTTGTTGAGGGTTTCTCCTCTATAGCGTCTCCTATGACTCAGTTGACCCAAAAGAAAGTGAAGTTTTTGTGGTCCGAATCTTGTGAGAAGAGTTTTCAGGAGTTGAAGACTCGACTCACTTCAGCCTCTATTTTGACTTTACCTGATGGTGTTGATGGTTTTATGGTATACTGTGATGCTTTGAGAGTTAGGTTGGGTTGTGTATTGATGCAGAAGGGTAAGATGATAGCTTATGCTTCTAGACAGTTGAAATCCCATGAGAAAAATTACCCCACCCATAACCTTGAGTTGGCTACTATTGTGTTTGCTATGAAAATCTGGAGACACTATTTGTATGGTGTCCATGTTGATGTTTTCACTAATCATAAGAGTCTGCAGTATGTGTTTACCTAGAGAGAATTGAATCTTAGGCAGAGACGATGGTTAGAATTGTTAAAGGACTATGATATGAGTGTGATGTACCATCCGTGCAAGGCCAATATTATGGCGGATGCCCTAAGTAGAGTGTCCATGGGAAGTGTTTCGCATGTGGTAGAAGGTAAGAAAGAGTTGGCTCGTGATGTACATCGTTTGGCTAGATTGGGGGTTAGGCTGTTTGACTCTGCTGAAGGTAGTATAGTTGTTCAGAGTAGTTCCGAATCCTCCTTGGTTTTGGAAGTGAAGGAAAAGCAATACTTAGATGCTAGTTTGGTCAGACTGAAGGAGTCAGTCAAGGACCAAAAAGTAGAGGTTTTCTCCCAAGGGGGGAGATGGTATGTTGAGATTGCAGGATAGATTGTGTGTCCTAAATGTTGATGATCTGAGACAGAGGATTATGGCTGAAGTGCATGGGGCGCGATATTCTATTCATCCTGGTGCCATCAAGATGTACCGAGAATTGCAGGAAATCTATTGGTGGAGTGGCATAAGTGTTTGTAGCTAAGTGTGCAACATGCCAACAGGTTAAGGTTGAACACCAAAGACCTGGTGGTATGATGCAAGAATTTAGTATTCCCACCTGGAAGTGGGAAGAGATAAATATGAACTTCATGATTGGTTTACCTCCTTCCCGACGCCATCATGATTACATTTGGGTTGTGGTTGATAGGTTGACTAAGTCTACTTATTTCTTGCCTATTCGTACTTCATATACTGCTGAGGATTATGCTAGATTGTATATCTGAGAGCTAGTCAGACTGCATGGAGTTCCCTTGTCTATCATTTTGGATAGGGGTACTCAGTTCACTTCACAATTTTGGAAAGCTTTTCAGAAGGGTCTTGGTACCCAAGTGCTTTTGAGTTCTGCTTTTCATCCGCAGACCGATGGTCAGGATGAGCGGACCATCCAGACCTTAGAGGATATATTGAGAGCTTGTGCACTTGACTTTAAAAGAAGTTGGGATGATCACTTACCGTTGATAGAGTTTGCTTACAATAACAGTTTCCACTCTAGTATTGGCATGGCTCCGTTTGAAGCCTTATATGGGAGGAAGTGTAGATCACCCATAGGTTGGTTCGAGGTGGGTGAAGCGGCTGTGAGTAGTCCTGATTCGGTATTTAAGGCTATGGAAAAAGTTAAGCTGATTAGGGAAAGGTTGAAAACTGTGCAGAGTCGTCAGAAGTCATATGCGAATGTTAGAAGGAGAGACCTTGAGTTTGGAGTTGGTGACCTAGTGTATCTGAAAATTTCACCTATGAGGGGGGTGAAGAGATTCAGAAAAAAAGGGAAGCTTAGTCCCCGTTATGTTGGTCCTTACAAAATTCTTAGCCGTGTTGATAAGGTAGCTTATGAGGTCGAGTTGCCTTCCGAGTTGTCCTTTGTTCATCCAATATTCCATGTCTCCATGCTTAGGAAGCATATTAGCGATCTTGTGGTAGTGGATTCCTCTGTGAGTGCTGACATTCAAGAAAATCTTTCTTTTGATGAGATTCCTGTTGATATTCTTGATTTCAGTGTCCGAAGACTAAGGAACGAAGAAGTTCCCTTGGTCAAGGTGTTGTGGCGAAACCAATCTGTTGAGGGTGCAAATTGGGAAGCTGAGGCGGATATGGGATCCAAGTACCCTCACCTATTTTCTGCGAACTCCGATCAAGACGAAGGTAACGTTCTTTCCTAAATCATGCACTTTTGATAAAAGTTGCAGCGGTTCAGCTGTCATTTATTATGTGTTCAGCTGTAGTTTCTTAAATTTATGCATTCTATGTTGCATTTGGAGTGAGAAACGATGTGGTGATGAGTCTAACGAATGGTTTCAGCTGTATGCTCTATTCCCTATCTAATCTTGGCATGTCTAACATCATTCGAGGATGAATGTTTCCAGGGGGGATGATATAATACCCCGGGAAATTTTTTGTTGAAATTTTGTGTGTAAATGTGTTGGGTTCTATCTTTTAAAATAAATTATAAATTTTCCATGTGGAATATCTTAGACTATGACCCACCATTGCGTAGAGTATCGAATAAGATTTCCAACGATATGTGGATCATCCAAAACGGACACCCGAGCGACGAGTTATGAACATTCCAATCGAACCGTGAATGGTAGTGAACAGTAAAACGTGCAGGAAAAAGTACTGAGGCCTAGCGTATTTTTGCTTCAAATTTAAACGATCATAACTCCTTGTACATAATGATCTGGGTTATTTACTATATATTAACGGAAATCTCTGTGAGTCCTTTTTCCGATGAAATTGATTTTATCCAATTTCTCTATCAGAGCAAAAAGTTATGGTCGATCTACTTTAGCCTATCAAAAGCGAATTTTTGGGTCAACTTCAAACGATCATAACTCCTCGTACACAATGATCTGGGTGAGATACTATATATCAATGTAAAGATATGAGAGTCCTCTTTTTAATGAAATTAGTTTCATCCAATTTGGATATTGGAGTAAATGTTATGGTTGATCTACTTCAGACTATCAAAACAGTCCACCAAAAGACAGATTTGAGAATTATTTGATTTTTAGGGACGTTTTAGTCATTCCCCCTCACTCAAAATCCATCCAAATCCTATATTAAAGCCTATTAGAAGCATTATATATTATATTTTATCAAATTCCCTCAAAAAGAAAACCCTAATCTTCTACATCTAACTTCAAGAACCTCCAAAGTTCACCATTAATTCTGCAAATTTATTCAAGATTCCAAGTTCCTAGTTCAAGAACTCCAAGAGCCATCATTCAAAGGCACGATTAATATCTCAAAAATGAGTATCGATCTAAAGTCATCATTCAAGGTATGTGGGGTTTTTCAACAAGAACTCTCTTTCGTTCTTATGCCCAAAAGTAATTTTCTTTACAAAGGCATGATTTTTATTTGATTTTTACGAATCTGAAGCATGAACCCATATGTTATGATGATTATTATGAAATGTTGATGTTTATGATTTTGAAAGATGAATTTATATGTGTGGAGATATAAAGCATGAAGCTTGAACGATATTTATCATGATTTTGATTTTTGGATCGTGAATCCCCATTGGAAATTGTTTTTTTTAGAAAGTGTGTGTTATAAGTACGTTGATGTTGGATATCTGAGATATTTTAAATGATTTGACCTTTTGGTATTAATGGAGTTGTTTTGAACTCGAGTGTGCAAAAAAACACAACGTGGTTGATTTTGATAGATGGGAAGCATGATGGCTCCCGTTGTATATTTATATATTACTGAAATTGTTTTGTTGTGGATTGTCTCTGAAATGATTTGAGCTAAGTACGGGAGAAATCTTTAGCACCGAGTGGGAGGTATAAAGCGACTTTACTTCCCTAGAACTACGTGCCCCCGTAGGAGTGAGCCTGAGGCTGATTTAAATAGTGATCACTAGTTTGTGTGGATTTGATATCGATAGTCCTACTCCTATGGTAAGGATAGGACGACTCTCCCCAACGTGGGTTGTATGTTGGACTCCATGTAGCTCACATGGTTTATGTCGGTTATTGGATCTCCCAGTGTGTGTGTGTTTCCTTATGTCTATGGTGAATGGTGAAGTGATTTGAAAGTGGAATTGTGAAAGTTATTCTTTCAAAAGATTTAAATGATATTTACATTATGAGAATTGATATTCTTGATGAACTGAAGTGATTGACAAATTATATGATGACTCACAGTGTTATTGTACTTATTTCATCCTCTCATGATTATGATGATTTTCTTCGGGCTATGTGAGTCTTTCATACATCCTGTATATTTCTTATAAATATTTATGATGATGATGTTTATACAACTGCATATACCTCTATATACTCGGTTCCTTTCCATGGTACTGACCCACATCTTCGGATGTCGGCTGCATTTTCTCAGAATATAGGTTCAGGTGCTCAGTTCCAGGTTCGACAGTGATTCTTCAGACACGCTATTCTATATCCTCTGTTACGGTGAGTCCTCATGTTCCGAGGACTGATGTCTGATATTGGTTTCACGGAATTATTTATATTTGACAACTGAGTATGAGTCAGTTGGGGCATATCTCAATGGCTCGCTGGTTTTATTGATTTTCTTAGAGGCTTGTCAGATTAGTATAGATGTTGGGAGTTGACTAATAAGTCGTATTTTGTTATCTTTCTGAAATTCTTTTACTCTGTTGATATTTGAGGGTTATTTATGGAAACTCCATTGATTTGTGTTGAACTAAAGGAAAATGGATCAAAGGGTTAGCTTGGGGCTACTCGTAGCCTCAAGCACCGTGTGATGCTCCGAGACCCGTTTTCCGGGGCGTTACATATTATCATAGACTTTTATTCAGAAGCCTCTTATCTTGGAGGTCAAAGCTCTCCATTCCCATCATTGGAGCTCATAAAATCTTTCTTGAGCTAGATTGTATTCCTAGTACTAAACCTCAACATAGGCTAAATCCTTCCGTGTAAGCTATAGTGAAAAAGGGATCATCAAATGGTTATATGTATGTCATAAAATGGTTGGATGCATGGTTATTTTACCCTATTGAAGATGGTAAATGAGTGATCCTTATTCAATGTGTGTCTATGAAGGGTGGAATTACAGTAGTTCCAAATGCAATAAATTAGCTTATTCCAATGAGGTCAGTCACTGATTGGTAAGTGTGCATGGATTATAGGAAGCTAAATGCATGGTCCAAAAAGACTAATTTCTAGTGATAGTTATGGGTCAGATGTTACATTGTCTTGCTAGAAGATGATGGTATTATTTTCTTAATGGTTACTCGAGATACAATTAAAGTTTACTTTTTCCCAAATACCAAGAGAAGACCACTTTAGGTTATTTCAAAAAGATAACTTTTAGGTTTTTTAATGCACCATTATCCTTTTAGTGTTTTATGATTTCTATATCCTAAAACATGGTTGAAGACATCATCAAGGTATCCATGGATGATTTTTTATCTATGGTGATTCTTTTGATAAAAGCTTAACTTATTTCTCTAGTGTTCTAAGGAGGTGTAAAGATTTTAATTTTGTGTTGAATTGGAAACAATGCCATTTTATGGTAAAATAAAAAATAATAATAGGCCATAATATTCAAAAGAAGGGGATTGTGGATGATAAGCCAAAGATTGAGATGATTTAAAATTATCTCCAGCAGTTTCTATATAGAGTAATCAAAAGGTATGAAGGGTTTTATTATATGTTCATTGAGGACTTTAGTAAAATTTCTCACCACGTATGCAAGATATTAGAGAAGGAGGCTAAGTTTACTTTTGTTAATGTGTGTTTAAAGGAATTTGAGTGCCTTAAGGAGAAATTAACATTAATCGCTAGCATTGTTTTACCTGATTGGTTCAAACCTTTTTAGGCTATGTTCATTGTTAGTGGAATGGATCTAGGAGCCGTTCTAGGCCAAAGGCATGAGAAAATACTCCATGTGATCTATTCTAATAGCAAGGCACTTAACGTAGCATATAGAAATTGCACTGTGAAAGAACAAGAGTTGCTTTTCATGGTTTTTGCTTTTCATAAGTTGTGATCCTACTTGTTTGGCGCAAAACTTATTGTGTAAATTAACTACGTAACTGTTAGGTACATTATGGAGAAGGCAGATGCAAAGGCTAGATTGGTTTGATAGTTACTTCTGTTGTAAGAATTTGAATTTGAGGTCAAGGATCAAAAGGAGACTAACATTGAAGTGGCTAACCACTAAAAGATGAGATCGAAATTGATGATAATTTTCTAGATGAGCAAGTATTGGCTACATCATGACTTAATTCCATGGTTGGCAAATATTTCTAATTATTTGTTGAGTACTGTGGTGCCATCAAACTTATACTTCCAGTAGGAAAAGAAGTTTAGTATGATGTGCAAATAATTTTTTGGGATGAGCCATACGTATTTCATATTTGTGATGACGGGTTTGTTCATAGATTTGTACATAAGGTCGAGATGATGAGAATTTTAGAGGTATCTCACTTATCCCCTGCTAAGGGTCATCATAGAGGTATTCAGTCAGCCCACAAAATCCTATAATATGGGTTCTATTTTCCAACCATTCCTTAAGATATTATGATTATCAAAGGGAATGTGAACAGTGCAAAATCTAAAGGGGTACATCTAGAAAGCATAAACTTTCTCTCTCCCCTATTCTTCTGATTGAGTTGTTTAATGTTTTGGGTATTGTCTTTATTCTTCAATTTATGAGCGCGAATGGAATTAAAAATATACTTATAGTTTTTTACTATGTGTCCAAATGGATGGAGATGGTTGCACTTCCCAATAATGAAGGCATGAGTGTCACAGTGTTCTTGAAGTGGACCATCATTTCTTAGTTTAGCATGCCAAAAGAAATCATTATTGATGACGACTCTCATTTTTGTAACCAATTATTTCATGCACTGCTTGAAAAATTCATGTGAAGTATAGGGTGGCAATATATTATCATCCACATACTAGCGTACAAGTGGAGATCTCCAACTGATAGATAAAGGAAACCCTTAACAGAATTGTGAGGGCAAATAGTATGGATTCGAATAGGAAATCACATGGTGCTTTATGATCTTATCAGAATACTGATAGCACCCACAGGGACTTCCAACAAGAACTTTCTTTCGTTCTATCTAACAACAATTCAATTCTAATTTAACTTTTAAGTTTAATTCAATGCAAGAGTAACGAAAAAGAGTTTTTATATATTGTAAATTAAAAATAAAGTAAACAATGTGTAAATTAAAATACTTGAGACAATCAATGGAGAAAAGCGCAGGGTTAAAGCACTCCGAACAATCATACTATGTTATTTAATTTCATCCGCTAATTTGCTTATTATGGTTGTTGATTCGTAGGGTTAATTTCATGATCATGGTTTCCCAACCTCTAATCTTTTACCTAATATGGACATTACAACTACATCATTGAGCGGGAATATAATAATCCAATTAAGTTAATTAAAGCTATCATCCTACATTTGAATCAAGTAAGGCATCTATGTACATCCCTATCCTAGACGCTAAGTTCAATTCTTTATTTTATTAAAAAATAAAAATCCAAACTTTATTTATTCTCGTGTTCAATCTCCTTATTCCCTTTCCCGAGATCAAAAGGTCGATAATATATGTATTTTACGGGTGATCAATCCATAAAATAATTAAAACAAGAATAAACAAACAACCAAATATGAAATCAAATCCAATGAAATTAATTCAAAATAATAGTAATCATGTTCTTAGCTTTAACCCCGAAAACAGGATTTTTAGCCGATAATATTCATAATCACGATCCAAATAATTGAATGCATGATATGATAATTAAAATATAATTAAAAAATATTAAACCTAAAAACAGTGTGTAGCAGCCACCAAAAATTTTCCACCATTTGGAACCATTCCAAATTGTTTGAGTATTATCAATGTTGTGCCCAGGTGTGTATATATATTCTTTAATAATCCTCATTATGGTGGGATTTAAAGAATGGGATAAAAAATATTCCATCCTAAGATTCCTGCCTGCCCAATCATGTGCCATACAATTATTTCAATAATGGGAAAAGCATCTACTGTGTCGGCGAAATTTAATATTTTGGAAATGCAATGGGACCCATCATGACGCGATGCTTGCTTGAATCAAATAGGGGTCACAATGTGAGGCTATCGCGACATCTCTCTGGAATTTGCTTTTCGAAAATTGGTTAAGTGTTGAATATTTCTCCCTTTATCCATGCCTTTTGTAGTGTATTTTCAATGAATTTTGAGCCTTTTTATCATCAATATAACACCGTATTCAACTGACAAAGCCTTCTAAAATATCACACACCACAAATTAGAGATCAAAACAACACAATATCCTCAATGATGAATCAAAACAAGAGCTAAGATAAGATAAATTTATAATGATCTTCACTTATTATTCCGACTCTAGACTTAATCAAATTAAACTTTGTCTATTACAAAAAAGTTTTTCCACATGCAATTACATATTTAAACCATTTTGAATAAATTAAATATATTAGAATCCAAGGACACCAACTAGACACACAACTAGCTCAAGCTAGTAAAACTAGTTTTCCTGGTTGAACTCTAAATGTCTCAATTAAGCACAAACTTGTTTGAAAAATACATTAAACAATGTAATCACATACTTGGACACTTAAATGCTTCTTTATATCAATATGACCATGTTAAGCACACGAATTTCTCTCAAAATAAGCTAGAATAATGATATCAAAGTGCATATAACAACCTTAGATCTACTACTTTTGAGACCTTATAGGTATGTAACCTTATAAGTTTATAGATGTGAAGTCATGTCATCTACCCATTTTATCTTTTGCACAAAGCTTTCTGACCACTTAACATGCTAATTTTGAATTAGTGTCATGACTCAAACTTGAGAATTGAACAACTGAATTAGTTGGATGAATTTTGATCAAAATCTTATGAGAGTTATACTCTTTACAAATATAACATGAATATGTATCATGGTCAAAAGATAGAAGAGAGAATTTAATTTTGGTGATTTGGATTTGCTGTTCAATTTGAAACGTTGTTTATTTCTTGGCATGTTGAGGTTAAAGTGGACAAGTAAATTTAGTGTGGTAAATATATTCCTATATGGTGCAATTGGGCCTAAAAGTCATGAAGGAAAATGGCTCAACAAAAAATAGTTAGCGAGTAAAAATAGACTTGGGAGCTGAGGAGGAAATAAAGGTAGTTGATGAATGGACCCTTGGTGAAGTTAAAGTAACCAAGGAACCTGAGTCGTACCATAATGTTGAATTGAGAGATATATGAGAGGAAACCCCTAGGTTATTTTAGTGAAGTCTCAGTATCCAAATTAGCTACGTCATGTTGCAACATTAAATCAGACACTACTTAGGAAGCAATCTAAACTTTTACACAATAGATATTGGTGATAAGATATCTCTAATAACAATGAACGTACGATAAATTATGGTCATGGGGTCAAAATTAGTCGATATTTTAAATAACCCAACCAACCTAATTTATTTAGTTTAAAACCATCAATGGACCTTAAATCATTTCCCCTTCTCCACATTTGAAACTTATAAATCTCTCCACTGCCAAAATCAACTCCAGTCCTCCATTAGTTTTTATTAATTCACCCTTAATTATTGTCAAATCGTTCATTGCACTTCCAATCCACCCATTTTCTTCAAAAAGACTAAATTTGTGATTGTGTTTTATGTTTTTATCTCCTTCAAACATCAAATTCAAATATCAAGTAAATAAATTTATTTAATTTTCTTTAGTTATTGTTTTTGAGAGTCATCTATGGGTGCCAGATTACCGTTTTAAATTTGCATTACCCTAGATTAACCTTCTTAAAAAAAATAATGGGTTTGCTTAAATTCAAAATTCAATCACTTGTGAAGTCTATTACAAATTATCATAATGGAATTATAATGTGTCTTTACGGTGTTGTTTGATCTAGTGTGTGCTAAATTTTTATTTGGTGTGATGTTTGAGGAAAAATTATTTGATGACGACCCTTTTGCTGAAAATAGGATACTGAAGAAATTGGCTAAGGATAAATACAATAAATACCTTTCTCTAGAAGATTCCTATTTAAAACAAAAGTTTGGATATGATTGGTTGAAAGTGGTTACAAAAACACTAGATATTTTAATAGTGTTGTAAAAGGAAGAAGACCGAACGTTAGTAGAATTCATGATTATCAAGGGATTAGGATTAAAGTTGAAGGGCAGAGTGCTTATGCTATAGTTGAATACTACCAGAACCAGTTAACTCAATAAGAAGATTCCATATCCTTTTCTTTACTATCACATATTCCAGAAATGGTAAATTTCAAAGACAATGATCTCTTATGTAGAATACCAGATAAAGTTGAGGTAAAAGCGGTTGTTTTCAACCTCAAGAGGGAATGTGACTTTGGGCATGAAGTCTTGTAAAGTAAATTTGTCCTAGTTTGTTGGGATAATAATGGTCTTGATATAGTGAGATTGGTGTAGAATTTCTATCATGGTAACTCTTTGCCCAAATAAATTACTTATAATTTGGTTCTTATACCATAGAAAGATCTAGTTTAGATTTTATTTGATTTGAGACATATTATTTTGGTAAATTCTGTCAATAAAATTTTGTCTATGATTTTCCATTATAGAATTGAAGCTTTATTGTAAGAGATTGTATCGACTAACCAATTAGGTTTTGTTAAGGGGAGAAGCATTATTGAAAATGCTTTGATAACTGAAGAGCTTGTTATTCATATTGAAAAAATATGGAAGCCATCTAATGTGGTGATCAAGCTTTATATGGCAAAGACATATGATAGGGTCTCATGATTCTTTCTTATAAAGGAGCTAAGAAAGATGAGTTTTTGAGAATTTTATGGATATGATATGGAGATCAGTTGCAAATGCATATTTTTCAATATTGATAAATGGAAAATCCCATGGATTTTTTTCATTCTACAAGGGGTGAAAGCAAGGGGATTCTTTATTCACTGCTTTGTTCATTTTATACTATGAAGTACTGCCAAGGGCCCTAAATTCTTTATTCATAAATGATTGATTTGTAGGTTATTTTTGGATGCCTAAATGGAGTTCAAATTTGAACCACCTGGCATATGCTGATGACACAATTATATTCTCTTCTGCTAAAGAAGCATCACTGTAGATGATTATGAAGATTCTAAATAAGTAAGAAATATAGTTAGGTCAAAGATAAATACTAAAAAGAGTCAATGTTACATGCATAAAATGATACAAGATACACTTCTGGGCTGGTGGAGCACACTTTAGGTATGAAAAGTTGTAATTTCACTATGAAATATCTAGGGTGTCAAATCACAATGAAGAGAAAGAAACACTATGAAGAATTTAATGAGAAGCTGAAAAGAATATTGCAATCTTGGAAAGGGAGCTTACTATGTTATGGAGGTAGACAAGTTTTGATTATTAGTGTTTTACAAAGAATCCTAATATACGTTTTATGATCCAGTGTTTCTCCTATTTTTGTTATTAGGGAACTCTACAAACTTTTTGCTAAATTTTTCTGGAGTAATAAGGAATCAGGAAGGAATAAACATTGGTCATCATAGAGTATGGTTGGTATTCCAAAAAATCAAGGAGGACTTATCGAGTGCATTATGTAAAACCATGGTGGGAATTTATAACTCAGAATAGTTTGTTGTCCAATTTTATTATGGAACAAATACTACAAGAAAGAAATTCCAGATTATGTGGAGTGAAATAGTAGATCTCAAGTATGGAAACATATGTTGGAAAATAGGGATTCCTTAGAAGAAGTACTATGGTGGGAATTTAAAGGTGGCACATCTAGCATTTGGTTTGAAAACTAGACTAACCTAGGTCCTTTATTCAAAATCAACCAAAGGTTCGTGCTTGTCATTAGGTAAGGGATATTGATGTGTTCCTAAATGAGGAGGGTTGGAACTTTGATGAGATGATTAATTATGTCCTGGAGAACATAGCGAATAATGTTAAAAATACTATGCGATAGTGTAAACATTTTAATCAAGGGGATCAACCATGCTGGATAGCCAGAAGCACTGGATTTTTTTGTGTGAAAATTCTTGGGAATTATTAAGGCAAAAGAAGATGTTAATGGTGATATAAAGAGGTTATGGTGTAAGAATTTCAACTTTCAATTTCTTCTTCCTTTCTTGGAGAATTTGGAAAGGAAAAGTACCTATTTCATAGGTGATATACTCTTAAAATTCTAATATATCTCAGTTTTGTGACTGTTGTGATAATGAACAAGTAAAATCAATTGAGCATTTATTCTTGAAGGGGAATATTGCTTAAACAGTTTGGAGGTATTTTTTGGGAGCAGCAGGGTTTAATACATTACTGATTTAAAACAAACGAACAGAAAATAGAGGAGCATAGAAGATACTAGCAAAATAAAAGGGTATTTAGGTAGTACCTATTGTTATTTTTTAGGTCTTGTGGAAGAGAATCAATCTAGTGTTTCAAAGAGAGAGCTATATGTAACAACACATACCAGGTTCTATCCATGATAGGCATCTCCCTACTTGGATCGGAGACCACCCTTTTTGCACTAAACAATATGATATCCCTTATATCGGATGAATTCCAAACATATAGCGAGATAAATTCAACGAATAAAAGAATCTTCTATGATCAATAACCAAAAACCAGCCAAAACAATTAACCAACATCACCCAAGTGCACAATAATCCAATAAAGCCTTCTAAACAAAGAACCAAAACCTGTCTTAGTCTGGATATGGCCCCGACTCTAATAAATAACAATGATAATGTTAAACATAATGAAAAATATTAACTCAAATCTAAAAATGGAAGCTGGTGAATAATGAGTGGTGATTACCACTCATTTGCACTCAACATTTTTGCATACTACTATGTTTTTTATAAACAAATAAGACATAATCATGATTGCAAGACCCATCTTGAGAATGGAAGAAGGAAGATATCATCCCATGACGATAACCAAGTAACTATGTGGGAGGCAGCCTTCAAATGCCATGAAAGTGGATCATCTCCTTTATTTATGATGCTGTATCAAAGATTTTAGTTTTTGAATTTCAATAACCTATGCTTTTGTGGTACTAAAAAGTGCCTTGGATAAGCTTAAAAAGGGGAAAGTGTGAAATTTTTGCATTAAAAAATAATAGGGGAAAATATGGTTGCGAAATTAAGAAGAATAGGGGAAACATGAGAGTAGAAATGATCTCAGTTACCACAATTATGGGCCCTTGATCGTGATCGTGGCCAGCCACGTGTTTGCAATTGCGGGCACTTGATCGCGATTGCGGTCACTTGATCGCGATTGCGGTCACTTGATCGCGATTGCGGTCACTTCAGTTATATGACCAACTGATTTCCCCGATTTCCCTCACACTCCCTTTTCAAATTTTACTCTCTAATTGGATATAATTCTAGACAGTTTTATGAGCTATCCAACAATATCCTTGCACCCCTTTGCAACACAAATATGGTGGCACCATGAATCTATGCTTTAATTTTTGAAATTAAGAAATAGAATGAATAATGTAAAGAGGGCTAAATCTTTAATTCTTATTCTTCTATATTTTCATACTTTTTAACTTTGTGGTGTTTAGCTGCTAGAATATGGTGTGCACATAAGTAAGGAAATCTTGAGTACCCAAAAATATGTGCGAAATGGAGACAAATAGAGTGTGCACACCAAATGTTCGATATATTTCCCAAATGAGTATTCAATAATAGTTTTTGCATTCAAAGGGAATAATAGAGCACCTAATAGTCTTGTTCATTGGTCTTAATGTGAATCCATATTGTAGAACATGCCTGTGGCATAAAAATTTTGAAATTTAGAACATGGAAAGATAATATAAAATCAGCCACAGTTATCGCAATCGCGGTCATGGGACCTTGATCGCGGCTACATGAATGAGATCATGGCCTGTGATTTCAGTAACCGAGGCTCATTTCTTGTCATGTCAAAAATCTTGTACTTCTAATTTTAACCTAAAACCACCAAGTGCCAATCTAATGAGCCTTAGTTAACAATGTGACATAGTTTGTGTGTAAAAATGTCATTGATTAATGTCATGTGTGACTAGTTCTTTTAGGAAAGTCTCATGGACAAGTATGATCACATGTGATTCATGGCATCTGAGTGCCACACTAACTACTATAGTGATCATTCGAGGACAAAGTTGCTACCGGACAGAGGAATTTTCTTGGACAATGTGTTGAAAAAGCTTTCGATATTTCATGAAAAGCTTGAAGCCACAGGGTGCTGGTGTTTTTCCCCATATCCATCCAATGCAAATGATCAATGGGTCCATGCATTCTATGCAAAAATTAGCAAATTTTCTTTCTTGGATCCATCCAACATGACTATTAAGAACCAAGAAAAATGGTGCGCTTTGGGAAGTATCAAATCAATGATGTTTACGAGCTCCCGCATGCGGACATGGGGGAATTCAAAGCAAAAGGGTGTAAGTCTGGTAGTTGGTTGGCAAAAATATTGTGTCCTGTAAAGGAAGTCTCTTAGATGAAAATGCAAAGAAGCATCTACATGAATGACTATACATCCGAGGCTCAAATTTGGTTGCATATTATATCTAGCTGAGTCTCCCCTTGCACCCATATGATAGTTTTTCCAAATCTGCATGCTCAAATGATTACCTACATTCTAGACGATATTTCTTTTTATGTTGGTTAGCTCGTAGTCAATGAAATAGACCACTTCAAGGACCAAGGTGGTACATATATCTTCTTTCCCTCTTTGATTATTGAGATTTGTAGGTGAGAGGAGGTTAAAGAGTATGCTAGAGATACTTAGGTGTGCCCTGGCACCCTCATCTACCCTTTGAGGATTTAAGGAGTAGGCATACCTAGAAAAGGCTAGAAGAGAAAGATCAACTTAGAGAAGTCAACATGCAATGAGCCTGAGTTTTGTAGATCATCCACCATCGGCCATCTTAAGGATATTGGTGTGATACTACAGCCATCAGGGAACTTTTGTCTAATTTTCCCCAAGGACCAGAAGAGCCTCCACCCCTCATCATTTATATGCGTCACGGTCCAACTATGAGAAGTATAGAGAGGACCAAAAGAAAAAGGAAACTACCATTGCTAGTTTTAATAAAACCTACTAATCTTTGGTGGAGTCACTTTGAGATCTCCTGGTTGCAGATGAAAATATGGTCATAAGGGAGAAAAAAAAAGGATGAGTTATTTAACAAGATGTGGAAGGGGTAAAGGGACAATGGAATGTCCTAAAACCCCGAGATCTACTTCATTCCTACTGGGTGGTGAGTGATAATGAGGCCCCAGTAGAGTGATCTAATCTTGAGGAGCCTAATGATGATACAGATTCTGAGAGTAACAGCATCCCTTGATGCGATTTCAGGGAGCACCCTTATCTCTTTTATGCTTGATTACTTATGTAGCGGGGATACTACTAGTTTTTTAGTTGGGGTTCCTGTCCCCATATTCATTTGATTTGGGGATGTATTATTGATACTTTTGCATATTTGTCTGCTCTTTTGGATGATTCTTATTTTTATTGTTTAGGTTGTAATATTCGGGAACTTTGATGGTGCCCACATTTGCTTGGATTAGTTACTTTCTCCTTAGATTGATGATTTATTTTATTTTTTATTTGACAATCTTTTCCCTATAACAGACTTATTGACGATATTCTTAAGGGGAAAACATCGTGATTGGTTTTTTAACCATGGATATAGGGGATGTATGAGTACCCGTGGCATCAAGGTCCAATGCAAGGGAAGTCTAAGTACCCATGGCATTGTTGATTTGGGATCACATTCAAACCCATTGGCAAAGTTTACTAAGTAGCCATATGGGTGGTTAGCCTATATTAAAGCCACAATGTGAGACATGAGCTTGGGTTCTTACCATGGTTCAAAAATTATGCATGTGTGGGCGTAAAGCAAACACCTCCCTCTATCCAAAATTCAAGGGCATGGTAATGAGAAACTTTGTAACAAACCTTTTTCTCTTTTTATGAATTTTGAATTTGACTTAGGATAAATTAGTTGGTACTTCATTTTTTGGCTCAAGCGGCAGGAACAATTGAACCTGATCGATGAAATTCGCATTCCATGTGTGGGATCTTATTTGTCTACATCTCATGTGTACTTGTACCATCTAAAACTTGCCCCATTAGTCTCTCAAGGCTAAATTTTGATTTAATTTTTTGGTAAAATGATCCTAGGCCATCTTTGTGACACTGGAAACTCACTTAAGCCAAAACGCCTACCAATATATAGGAGTTATCCCTAGTCACCCACTTTTAGTCTTTGGACTTTTATTGGGCAAACACAGTACGAGCCGTGACCTATGTATTATTCCTCTCTTAAACGCTATCCTCCTTGAACTTAATAATACAAATTAAGGATAAAATCCTTAGTTGGGGTGGTATAAATTGAAAGAGGTTTCATGATACAAGTGCCAAGGCAAGGGCTTTCACCTAAAGTCAAGCTAAGAAACTTCAACAACTCCAATATTTGTTCATGCACTTGAAGGTTTGTGAGGATGGTAAATATTCGGCCAAGGGAAATGTCTTGATTTGTGGAGATGAGCTTTGAAAGATCTACATTCTAAAAGGGGCAAGTTAGACTTTTCACTTCACATTCCAACATCCAAGAGGCATCTCTTATATTTAGTTCATTAAGGGTAGTTTTGTCAATTGGCATGTAATAGTATAAATAGATCATTTCTTCATTCTTTACATCAATTTTGAAATGACATTGAATATTAATCATAGTTTGTAGCCATAGTCTTCTAGTTTTTAGCTTAAACCCGAAATTGGAACCCTTGAATGCATTTGAATTGGTTTTTCACTTGTATTAGGTTATTTGGCAGGAAAGGTGAACTTGAGGAAGTGTGAGTCCTTTGGTCCACATAAGAGGAAGGTTTGAGCTTCTATTGGTGAGGTGTGGTTGATGGTTTAATACACCATTTTTATTTAATCACTTGATAGGAGTAAAGGTCTTTCTATCTATATTTGTTTTCATGCAATCTTCTTCTTCATCTCCATTCTAGTGTGTTATTCTCTTTGTTTGGTTGCTGGATTTTGCCCTTTTGAGTCCTATTTCGTGTGTTCTTAGTTATTTCTCTATCATTTGGTATCAAATCCTTCATTAGGGTTGTTCCTACATCCCTAAATCTTTGTTTTAGTGTTCTTATTATGAAAATCTCAAAAAAAAAAGAGTCAATAATCAAAAAATACAAAAAAAAAGGTGTTGTTTTGTGTGTTTGTTGTAGATCCAAAATTTCCAAGTTAGATCTACAAGTTTTTATTGTGTTTTGAAGGTTTCTAGTGCTAGATCCTTTCTCTCTAGCACATAGGGAATCTAGATCTACATTTGGAGCAAGGTTTGGTTGAATTTGAGATAGATCCACCATTGTTTTGCCTTGTTTGAAGTTTTTTTTAGGTGGATTTTGTGACGTATTATGGATGATTTGTGGATATTTGAGCTTGCCTTGGCCCAAGGAACCTAGATCTAAAAGAAAAATTAAAGTTAGGGTTCATTTGCCTTATGGCCAAACTTCGGTAAACTCTTGAATTATTCATATTGTTCTTCCCCATCTTCATGTCTTGTTGAAGAAGAATATTCAAAAGGAGTGTTAGATCCACAAAAATAAAGAGGGAGAGTGATAAAGTTGTTTGTCCAAAGTATATTCCAAGAATGTTCAAGTCTTCCAAAAAGAAGAGGGGACAAGGGGACAACAATGTACAATTGAAAGTACAAGTGGGGTGGGTGGTGGGGACCATTGAATTCAAATCCATTTGAACTTGAGAAAAAGGCTCCAACCCACCATTTCCCCCCAAATTTCGTTCAAAACACTCTCTTAAGTGGATCTTTAGCCAAAACTCAAAATTGGAATACGAAAAAAAATTTTGCAAATCGACAACCAGCCATATTGTGCCACGTCATCACTAGTTGATCAACCTAATTAATCTCTAAACTAGTTTTCTTAGTTCTCTTTTTTTATTCTTGTTTCTTGTGTGTTAAACTTAGTCACTAATTAGCAAACTAGTAAATACCTACTATGTTGATAATTAGTCTTGGGTCCGTTTGTTTCTTGTCTTCGATTTTTGTGTTCTTTTGTAGTTTTAAATTCATAGTGTTTTTGTTGGTTCAAGTTCGTACATCACTTTATTTGAGTCATTTCAAACAAAGATCTATTCTGGACAAAAGCTTCTCACCACTCAAGTAACTTGCCAAGTATTGCCAATTATCCAACACTTGTGAATCCAAATGTAAGGTGAGGTTGAGTGAGAGTATGGAGAGGCTTTTTGAACTAATTTGTTTGTTTGTGTTGTAGGTGTTATCTTGCTATTTTTTTGGATTTTGTTAGGTATATTTAAAATGGAACCCAAAGATACCTCATCCCAACCTTTAGGAAATGATGCTATTGGAGCCTTGATTGCTCGGTTTGAGGCCTTTGCCAGAAAAATAGAGGATAATAATGATGCATTGAGGAGAGATATGAAGAGTGACTTAGATTCTTTGAGGAGTGAAATGTCCACTCTTAGTGGAAGGCTTGATTGTGTTAAAAATAGGAGGAAAACACAACCTTCTACTCCTAATCCCTACCATGCATCCTCTAGTGTCCAAGACAATAACGCTTCCATGACTATAACACCCAAAACCCTCCACCAAATGCTTTAACCTCCTCAACCCCCTCAAAACCTAGTCCAAACACCTCCTAAACGAAACTTGCCAAGACCTCTACTTCCCCAAATGAACCAAGTTCAACAAGAAGGACTTGGAACCCAAGATCCTCTACCAAACCCGAATGTTCAAATACTCAATCCTCTTGACCAAAGACCAAACCCCCATTAAACCAAACACCCCCACAAAATCCCAACTACCAAATACCTAATCCAATGAACCAAAGACCAAATTAACCACAACCTCCAATGCCTCAAGTCCAAGTCCTAAATAATCAAAGACCATACCCATCTCCCCAAAGACCCCAAATCTAAAACCTACCCATCCAAATTAAGGATAGTAGAGGGGAGCTAGAAGGTTATAAAGTTCCTCATAATGATTATTGGTTTGATGAAGAAGAGGGATGGAGATATGAACAAAGAGAGCCTTATGGTAGTACATTCTGAGGGCATGAGGCTAGACAAGGACATGTTGATCATCAAAGAATCCGAGACATTGGCATTAATTCAATCAAGGTTGGCATTCCAATTTTCAAAGGTGAGAGTGATCCGGAAGTGTACTTAGCTTGGGAATCCACTTGTGAAAAGATTTTTCAAGTAAATGTGGCCTTCCTAAAGAAAAGAAAAGTTGCTATGCTATTGCTCACTTTGAAGAATTTGCAAACACTTGGTGGGTTACACCAAAAGATTTGATGATGTGTTGAAAGGTGGCTAACCACCTCCTTGGGATATGTTGAAGAGAGTTATGAGAGAAAGATACATACCGGAGCATTATAGACTTGAGCTTCTTTCCAAGCTTTACAATCTAAAGTAAGGAAACAAGGGTGTCATGGCCTATTATGATGAATTTCAAAACCTTGTCTTGAAACTTGACCATAGAGGTGAACAACTGCAACATGATGTTATCCGCTTCAAGGTTGGGTTGAACAAGGACATATCCTCCAGTTTGACTCTTCACAAGTTTAGAACCGTGGTTGAAGTCTTCCAAGCGGCTATGGAGATTGAAAAAGATAACAAAGAAAGGTTGACTTACAAGCTTAAAGTCCAACAAGGTTCGAGTTTGACAAGAAACAAAGAGGTAAGTCCTTTGCCTTCAGGTTGGAACAAGAACAAATCTTCTACATCTTTTTCTTCTACTCAAATCTCAACCAAGAAAGTGTCATACCAACCTCCATAGTTGGAGGTGAAGCCGAATGCCCTTCCTCCCTCATCTAAGGGTTTTCAATGTTTTAAGTTCCATGGTTGGGTGCATAGAGCAAGTGAATTCCCGAATCAAATAAAGATGATTTTAAGAGAGGGGAAGACGTATTACTTAGGGAAGAAGTGGTGATTGAATCTAAGAATGGTGATGAGGTTGAACCTCAAGATGGAGAGTTACTAGTTATTGAGAATAAAGAATGTGAAGAATAAGAAGCTTGGCCACAAGATGGAGAGTGTCAAATTCCTAACTATGTAGTGAGGAGGGCTATGGTGAATAAGGCACTTGAAGATCCAAGCCAAAGGGAGAATTTGTTTCACACTAAATGCTTTATCAAGGGTGGTATATGTACTATGGTGATTAATAGTGGGAGTTGCACCAATGTAGATAGTGCCACTATGGTGGACTTCTTGAAACTCCCTACTACTCTACATGCTAACCCTTATAAGCTTCAATGGGTCAATGAATATGGTCAATTGAAAGTGACTCGCCAATGTTTGATTTGGTTCCAAGTGGGAAATTACAAAGATGAAGTCTTATTTGATGTCATTCCTATGCAATCATGCCACTTATTACTTGGTAGAACTTAGCAATATGATAAGTCCACTAAGCATTATGGGAGATCAAACAAGTATTCACTTGAGCATGGTGGTAAAAGGTTCACTCTTCAACCACTTTCACCCTCTCAACTGAGTGAGTTGCACCAAAAGTTAAGGGAATTGAAAGAAAAAGGGAAGAAGGAAAAGGAACCTGAGAAAGTGCATTGTGGTGAGGCTTCGGGTTCCACGAAATTCAATGGTAAGGCCTCGGATTCTAAGGGTTCTAAGGCCGAAGGACCCATGGTTATGTTGGCTAGGAGTAAAGATTAGTTTAAGGAACAAGACATTGACACTCCTATGCTCCTTCTAACCCATGCACTTAACACTAACCATTCTCTTCTTTTTGTTCTTCTCTTTCCCCTTCTATGTCACTTGTTTTGCAGGAGTTTGATGATGTATTTTCTCAAGAATTCCCGCAAGGGTTGCCCCCATATGGAGAATTGAGTACCAAATTGATTTGGTGTCGGGTTCATAACTTACAAACAAACAGGCCTATAGAAGCAATCCCACGGACACAAAGGAACTAGAAAGACAAGTTGAGGAGCTTCTCAACAAAGGTTACATCAAAGAAAGTTTGAGTTCATGTGCTGTCCCAGTGTTTTTTGTATGAAAGAAAGAAGGAACTTGGCGCATGTGCGTTTATTTTAGAGCCATCAATAAAATAACTATAAGGTATCGTCATCCTATCCCTAGGCTAGATGATATGTTAGATGATCTCCATGGTGCTCATGTGTTTTCTAAAGTTAATCTTTGGAGTGGCTACCACCAGATTTGTATGCAATCCGGTGATGAGTGGAAGACAATATTCAAAACTAAATTTGGTCTATATGAGTGGCTGGTCATGCCCTTTGACCTTACGAATGCTCATAGAGCCTTTATGAGGCTAATGAATCAGGTGATGAAGCCTTAAATTGGAAAGTTTATGGTTGTTTACTTTGATGATGTGTTGGTAAATAGTAAGTCTATTGATGAACATGTGAATCATTTGAGATGTGTGTTTGATGTGCTCCGAAGGGAGAAGTTGTATGCCAACATGGAGAAGTGTTCTTTTGGAGTTGATAAAGTGGTCTTCTTAGGTTTTGTTGTGAGTTCAAGGGGTGTTGAAGTGGACAAATCTAAAATAGACTCTATACGAAGTTAGCCGACCCCTAAGACTATTGGAGAAATCCGAAGTTTTCATGGGTTGGAAATCTTTTATAGGAAGTTTGACAAGGGTTTTAGCTCCATAGCGGCCCCCTTAACCAAAGTTATTAGAAAGGACCGACCCTTTAAGTGGGGTGAAGAGCAAGCTAAGGCTTTTGAGGCATTGAAAGCTTTGCTCACCTCGGCTCCCTTATTGCAATCGTTCAATTTTGATAAAACATTTGAGGTTGAATGTAATGAAATAAAAGTTGGTGTTGGGCCTGTTTTGATGCAAGAAGGCAAGACCGTTGCTTATTTTAGTGAAAAGCTCAAAGGGGCAACTCTTAATTCGACTTATGATTTGGAGTTGTATGACCTTGTTAGTGCCTTGGGTAATTGGCAACATTATTTATGGCCTAAGAATTTTGTGATACAAACGGATCATGAATCGTTGAAATACCTTAAGAGCCAAGACAAGTTGAATTGGCACCATGCTAAGTGGATTGAATTCATCGAGACTTTCCCTTATGTAATCCATTACAAAAGAGGGAAGGAAATATGGTAGCCGATGTGTTGTCTAGAAAGCATGTGCTTGTTGCTACTTTATCTTCAAATTTAATGGGGTTTGAGAGCTTGCAGATATTGAATCCCTAGGATCCTATCTTTTCTCCTATTTATAGGAAATGTCAAGAATGGGAAAGGGACTGATGGCTCAAAGAGAATGGTAATTCCTCCTACTCTTGGTTTGATGGTTATTTGTTCAAAGAGAGGAGATTGTGTGTTCCTTTTTGTGAGATAGGAACATGATGATGGGGTATTTTGGGGTTGATAAAACCCTTAGTATCTTAGAGGAGCAATTCTATTGGTGAAAAATGTGCATAGATGTTTCTAAGATTTGTGTCCAATGTATGGATTGCCAGAGTGCAAAATCTCACCTCTTACCTCAAGGATTGTACACCCCACTTCCCACTCCCATTATCCCTTGTTTAGATATCTCCATGGACTTTGTTTTGGGGCTGCCAAGGACTAGAAAGGACTGAGATAGCATTTTTGTTGTCGTTGATAGATTCTCCAAAATGGCTTACTTCATTCCTTGTTCCAAAACTGAGGATGCCCCTAGTGTAGCTTATTTATTTATTGAACATATTGTAAATCTTCACGGGATCACAAGGACTATAGTGAGTGAAAAGGGCTCAAAGTTCCTAAGTCCTTTTTGGAAGTCCATGTGGGGTAGGCTTGGTACAAAGTTTCTTTTCTCAACCTCTTGCCACCCACAAACCGATGGCCAAATGGAAGTAGTAAATAGGACCTTGGGTTCCATGCTACGGACTATGGTTAAAGGTAAAATGACTTCATGGGAAGACCACCTACCTTTGGTGGAATTTGCGTACAATAGGATAGTTCACTCAAGTACAGGAACAACTCCCTTCGAGTGTGTCTATGGCATGAACCCCCTTACCCCTTTTGGATTTAACTCCTTTGCCTAGTGAACTTGTGAATAGCTTAGATGGTAAAAAAAGATCCTAGGAAATGAAGAAAATGCATGAGAAGGTGCGGATAAAGCTTGAAAACAAGAACCAAGAGGTTGCAAAAAGGGTGAACAAGGGTAGAAGAAGACTTATGCTTGAACCCAGAGATTGGGTATCGGTACACTTAAGGAAGAAGCAGTTTCCAAATCAAATGAAAGCCAAGCTTATTACTAGAGGATACGGACCCTTCAAAGTGCTTAAAAGGATCAACGACAATGCCTACCAAATTGATCTACCCTCGGATTATCAGTACATTCCACTTTCAATATTTGAGATCTTTCACCCGTGGAAATTCTTGATGTTTATTAAATTACAAATTTGAGTACAAACTCTCTTCAAGATTGGGAGGATGATACAAGTGCCAAGCCAAGGCCTTTCACCCGAAGTCAAGCTAAGGAACTTCAAAAACTCCAAGCTTTGTTCATTCACTTGAAATTTTGTGAGGGTGTTATGTATTCAGCCAAGGGAAATGTCTTGATTTGTGGAGATGAGCTTTAAAAGGTCTACATTCTAAAAGGGGCAAGTTAGACTATTCACTTTACATTCCAACATCCAAGAAACGCCTCTTCTATTTAGTTCATTAAGGGTAGTTTTGTCAATTGGTATGTAATAGTATAAATAGACCATTTCTTCACTCTTTTCATTAGTTTTGGAATGACATTGAATACTACTCATAGTTTGTAGCCTTAGTCTTCGAGTTTTTAGCTTAAACCCGAAATTAGAACCCTTGAATGCATTTGAATTGGTTTTTCACTTGTATTGGTTATTTGGAAAGAAAGGTGAGCTTGAGGAAGTGTGATTCCTCTGGTCCATCTAAGAGGAAGGTTTGATCTTCTATTGGTGAGGTGTGGTTGATGGTTTGATACACCATCTTTTGCTAATCACTTGGTAGGAGTAAAGGTCTTTCTATCTATCTTTATTTTCATGAAATCTTCTTCTTCATCTCCATTCTATTGTGTTATTTTCTCTTTGTGTGGTTGCTGGATTTGGCCATTTTAAGTCATATTTTGTGTGTTCTTAGTTAGTTCTCTATCATTTCATTTGTCTATGAAGTCATTATAAAGTGTCTACGAGCTTAAGAAAATAGAGCAAAATGACTAGAGGAAAGAAAGGATCTAACAAAGGAAAGAAATGCATGAATTATGCACAAAAAAGAGTGAAGTTAAAAGAAAGTGGGTGAACCAAGAAAAGCAAAGTAGGCACAATAGTGAAATAAAAGAAGTGGCCTAGTACCAAAAGTGAAAAGAGTGTGATGTAGGAGTTGAAGGAGGTTTTAGCCTTGCTGTCCTAAATTGATATCCTACCCTGCCCTAAACATACATTACAAGCTCAAAAAGTCCTTTTTGATTCCCAACCAAATATGGTCTTTATAGTGGCAATTTAAAATAGGGGCAAGCCTATGGAATGGTACTTGTTAGCATTTAGAGTTCTTAGGAGAGAGAGTGTTTGCACTTTAATTCCTTATTTCATGGTTGGTAACTTCATGTGTGACATTTTCTTTCTTATGAGAAGGCATGTGAACAAGTTGAGGTGGGTGATTTTTTCATCTTCCAAAAAATAAGACAAAAGGGAGTATAATGTGGTTAAGATAAAAAAATGAGTCATTTCTATACCATTAGTAGTTGTACCATGGTTGCTCCTTAAAGTCTATTGTATCCTTCAATATACCTTTTAATGTTGAGGGGTGTCATTAAAATTATTTTGCCTAGTGAAGAGATTTTTGTTGTAGTAATCAAGTTAAAGTCATCATGATCATTGGGTAGTAGAATGTAGGCATACATATGAAATTGTCTCATGATAAGGGAGGAGGGGTGTTGCTTGAGGACAAACAACGTTTTAAGTTGGGGGTGTTGATGAGTGGTGGTTTTACCACTCATTTGCCATCAACATTCGTCCACACTACCATCTTTTATATAAATAAATGGAAAAAAATCATGATTGAATGCACTAATATCCATATTTTGAAGGAATAGAGTTGGTGAGATGGAAAGATATAGATTGGAGCTAAAAGAGATCAAAAGGAAGCAAGGAGTGCAGCTGAAGATCTGGAGTAGTCATAAGCCTTAGTTACTATGATGGTAGGCCATAGGTCGTGGTCGCTGTAAGTCAAGAGGGTCAACAGAATGCGATTGTGGAAGCACCACCACGGTCGCAGACTATCTCATGCGATCGCGGCTAAGCGGGAATGTTGTCCAGCATAGTTTGGTAAATCCACTAGGCAGAATCCCAATCCTTTTATAGTTTAAAACCCTTTATTCTTTGGGGATAACTTACTTGATAGACATTTTTGAATTTTAAAAAAGAACCCTAAATTGGGAAAGTTTTGTAACTAACTTTGGAGACTTGAATCTAAAGTTTTTGTGAAGGATGAATGCTTTAAACAACCTATATGTTCTATATCTTTCTCTACTTTCTTCATGAGTAGCTAAATAGTTTATTCTTGGGATTATGCTGAACTAACATGTATTTGTGTGTGGATGTTTATGTGTTTACATAATTTATAGTTGTTGATTATGGATTCTACCATTGATTGAGTTTAATAGTTGGAATTTATGGGTGAAAATCCCAAATCTTTCAATGGGTTTGATAGGTGAAAAACCCAAACTCTAGAAAATCTTCATCATCTTTGTAAGAGGGAAGAAGGTGAACCTATGGGAACCCATAGCATCCTCAAAAAAGGGATATAGGTGGACAAGGCAATGTTGGACAATTAACTATTTGGTTTAATACCTTTTGCAATCTTAGAAATAAGTGTAAATACTGTGTAAGTCATGTCATGGGCATCTTCCTCTAAATAGGGATGCCCGATTGAGATTTTGGGAAACTGTGAATGACACACATCATAGGTGCTCAAAAGAACCAATGGGTGAAATTATTGAGGTTTGGTTGACAAACTAACCACAAAGATATTTGACCTATCCTATCTCTTGCTCAACAACTAGATGTCATGTTGAACAATCTCTAACCTACACACTTTTTATCTTTAGGTAGACAAAATCCTAAGATTTTCACCAAACTTAATTTTAAATCAAAAGTGTTATTGTGGCTTGTAGTGTGACTCAAGATTGATGCAACCCAATTCCTAATCAAACTCCTCAATTTACATTACATATTTCTTTTTACATTCACTTTCGGTATCCTTTTTAGTAACTAGAGAATCCATAGGTCTTGAAGTTTAAAATCCACTCCTTATGGATTCAACCCCAAATCAAGTAGGGGTATTATAAAGTTCATCTTAACCCTCAAAATATGGGAGTGATTTGAGCATAATCAGTGAAATGCCTTATACTTTTAGAGAATGGAAGCTCATAACTTCACTATAGCGAATCGATGAACTGAGCCAACTGACCTAACTCTATGCAGGAAAAGTAGAAGTAGCTCCGATGCCTGCACCACATAGGGATACAACGTCTAGAGACGGTTAGTGAGGTGAACACTAGAATGAAACTTAGGGATAAGGATAACTATAACGTCCCAAGTCTGCACCGTGGATGTCAAATGGTGCTTACGACCCTAAAGGTCCATAAGCTAACCCATGAATGGTATCTGTTGTGAGAACTGAGTAACAATACAGTAATAAATCTAAAAAAAATGTTGAAATACCATAAGGTTCAAAACCTGGAATACTGATAAAGAATACTGACTGTAATAATAATTCGTACAACTGATTATTGTCTGAAAGTCTAGTCTGAAATCCTCTATCTTTTGAATATGGAGTTGGTGGGACAAGTCCCCAACTAACTCCTACTACTGAAATAAATTGAATACTGAAATAATGAAATGATATGCTAACTTTATCCATGAACTATAAGGACTCACCACTAGGTCTGCTGCTAATAGTCTGGGCTGCTAAGTACAGTCAGGAGCTCGTTCGTCTGAACCTTTGATAGAAAACATCATTGTGCAAAGAAAATGTATGTGTCAGTACTTTAAATATACTGGTATGCTAAGTTGGGTAGGCTGATATGAAAGGCTTCATATGCATCAACAATAACTGATTGAATAACATGAATACATCTGAATGAGAGTGCATGTATAACTAAAACTGATGAAACACTGTTTATGCAATACTGTTCACATATTTGTATACGCTGTGTTTGAGATTATAGTAACACTGGATACTGAGTTTTGATAACTGAATGACTAATATCTGAGTTTATTGATAAATGTATTACTGATAGTTGGGTGACTATTTCTGATAGTCCTAATTTTGTAGAACTAAACTGATTTCTATATTGTGCTAGGTGATTATGCCTGACATTCCTAATTCTATAGGATTGAACTGAGTTCTATACTAAGACTAGAACTAAAACTGTGGGAGGTAATCATCTGACCGACATACCTCTCTCTGAATTTATTAGGGTCCAACATGTAACCCCAACTGGAAGGTTGTCAGTACCATGCGATGGGTAAAGACAAATGCTGAGTCACCTTCATTTGGCAAACGCTCTGAACGAGAATGGTGGTACCCTCAACTGGTAGATAGAACACCTTATTAACCCTCAATTGGTAGGTTGATGTCTCAACCTATGCTGGCTACATAGTTCTGGAATGCCAGGACTGCTTCTAAGGATCATACCCTCTACTGGCAGGTGAGTTTCCATCCTTGGATTCACTCGGTGTTGAATCTTACTTATAACTAAATAGACAATAACTGATTTCTAAACTATTCTAGGCTAGGCTGAACTATTACTAATCATGTTAACTGAATGAATTGGACTGAGTTCATGAGTAACTGTTTGAGCATTTTGAGTTCTATTTGTAGACTGGATATATTGAGTTTTTTATTGACTAAATGCTATTGTACGTGACATTACTGAGACTATTCTGAATCTACTGTAATTCTAGGTAAACTGCTAGATTATCGGGTATTAGATACCCCCAGAACTCGATAACATGAAAAGTAAAGCATAGTATGATCTTGAAAAGCATAACAATGCTCATAATTCATTCATAGAGACATTTTTATCAAATACTTGTAAGATATAAGCTTTTACATATGCTAGCATATCAGGATTTCCCAATTTTATCCACATAAGCAATTTATCAAACACTTGGGGAACATAATATATGCACATAATACTAATCAACATGTAGGTATCATGATTTTCAATCCCAACTTACAAATTCAAGGGCTTTGACATGAATCACATGTCCAATAAAGTTACATGAATCTTGTAATAAATTATGAATTAGAAACCCAATTAACATTATAATCATGAAAACATTCAAGCCCAACATGGAATTCATGAATTCAATAAACTTGAAGTTTTAAAAGAGGTTCTTAAACTCCAAGGGTGGAAGGAAACCCTTGGATGAATACCTAACATACCTTGGTTGTTAATTCTCTGAAAATTATGTAGAATTTTTTAAAGCTTGAATTGGAAGACCTAAGGATTTGTTTTTTGAGTAATTTTGAGAATAATGAGTGTTTTAGCCCTAAGAATGAATTAATCTCGTGTTTTAGGGCTGAATATGGATGGAAAATGACCTAATTACCCCTCTATATGTGTGCTTATAATGACTGAAAACGTGTCCAGTGATGCGCAGACCAGCGTGCCACATCAATGGCATCAACCTGATAACCAACGCGCCACTTTGAGTTCATGTTGATTCACTAGAATTGCATTGAAAGCTGGGGAAAATTATTTATCAATGCGATGGGCGACATGACACGTCGAGATTATGCCGACCCAATATTTTGGTCACCCAAACAAGGTGCAAATGAGGTTCGAAAAAATTTGAAACTCACCCAAAGTGCCTACTGACATTCCTGATATGAATCAACCAAAAAAATTGATATTTTAAGGTCATAAGAGTCTTAGAATAGGATCGTCAACTTATGAACGCTAAAATACTTCTAAATATAAACACTTAGCTGAAATTTCTAAGTCTGGGACCTCTTTTCAAGCTTTAACAGACTGAGTTAAGCTTAGAATTTTATGGGGTCTTACAATAATATAATGCCATGATCAACTGTTTCAAATAATTCAAATCTAATACACATAATCAAATACATATACATATATAAAAATATAAACATATATATATCAAATGGGGTAAGGGTCAAGGCTCAACATGCACTTTAAAACTTAAATCTGGATTGTTTAGCATAACAATCGTAATGTGTAAAGGCACCTATGGGCTTTATGAGCCTAACTCTCCCCCAGCTGATAGGGCCCTAGTTCGTGTACCCATATGAACCATAGGATAAACATATGAACTATGGTGCACTCAAACCTCCCAACATATTAATGTGACACGAGCACCAAATTATGTAATATAATGTGCGCGACTTGAACCTTCCAATCATATGATAATAATAATACGGGGGACTCCAACCGCCCGGTCATATAGACCCTCATGTCAGCAAAAGTAGTTTCCAGTGTGGACCCCTCAGGACCACCAATTTCATGACTCATCTACACAACCCTCATTGAATCCAAACTAAAAACATTTATCACACATTCCCATTCATTGAACCATATTTCACATTAAGGCATACATTATTGGTATCGTTATACTAACTACTCTTGCAAGGTAACAACAATATGCCAAAATAATCACATCACTTGGGAGAATTCACAACTTCCTTGGTTCAATTATGCAATAGCTTGTGAAAACACAAAACCCACAAGGTTCAATTTAAAACCATTACGCCTCATTAGTTTTTCACATTATGCAAAATTTCAAGAATAGTTCAATATCCATACTTTTCATATTCAAACGAATTTCACAATATGGGGTTGAGGTGATAACCACTTCAAAAGTCATAAGTTTGTGGAAAATCAAAATTCCCTAGTTCATACAACATACCTATGCACCCACAAGTTCAAGACCATGATTAATGTATGAATAATCATATGTAAACTATAGCAAACATTGTTCAATCAATTACCATTCAAAACCCTCAACCCTTGTTTCAAAACCAATATTAATTTCTCATTAACAATAAGGGAAGAGTAACATGCCTAAAATATCAAGTTTCACAGAAAGAATTCAATCCTTAAGCCCTTGGATGACCTACTTCTTAGAAACCCTAAGTATGGCATCTTGAGAGAATTTAAGAGAGCTTTGGAAGTATTTAAGTAAGTGATGAATAACGTTAATAATCCCCCCATTAAGTTCTTTATGAACATGGGATTTTAATTGGGTCTGATGGGAATTGTCCAAAGTGCCCTTAAATTAAAACTAAAATTTAGTCATCAGTAACTATGGGTCACCATACGACTCCTATAGACTCATTAAGACTCCTCACCATAAGTTGTAGCCAAGACAGTTTAGAGAACACCCACATATTGTTAACTCCTTGAATCAACTAGTACCACTCATAATGGGACCCTACGACTGATATGGTCCATTCATAGTCAACACAGAAACCAAAAGTGACATTCACAAGACACCTTATGATTTGTACCCAGTGACTCTTAACAAGTCTTTATAACCTGTAGTGAGCTACTCGTACTCATAGAAGAACTTTGCCACATTAATAATAATTTTGTTATGATTGGGTCTGTAGGACCCATAAAGACACCCTATGACTCATAAGGGTAATTCATAGTCAAGACAGTGAGGATAAAATTTAAGAAATTTTCCATGGACCAAAAACACAAGGTGTTACATACTAACCCTTAGGATCATTCATCCTAGAATGATATGACAAGGAATTTATTAGCAGGATTTTACTCCAAACACCACCACACTTTCCTTTTAGATAGAAAAAACAAAGATACCAAGGAAATTACAACTTCCTTTAACAAAGACAAAAAACGAAAATGTTAAGGGATACACATACCTCAAGCACGATTATCTAAATGGGGAACAAGAATGGATATTTAGACTTCATGTCCTATTCAAATTCCCAAGTATTTTCCTCAACCTTTTGGTTCTTCCAATGAATTTTTATCAAAGCCACATCCTTTGTCTTCAACCAATGGACTTGTCGATCAAAAATCTCAATCGGGACCTCCTCGTAGGACAAGGAATCCAAAATACCCACCTCTTATAAGGGAATAACTGTTGAAGTATCACCCAAATACTTTCTCAACATCAAAGCATGAACCACCGGATGAATGGATCTCAAGTTAAAAAGCAACTCCAACTCATAAGTGATGCTACCAACCCACTTCAAAATTAAATATAGACCGATATAACAGGGACTGAGCTTTCCCTTCTTACAAAACTGTATCACTCCATTTGTGGGAGACACCTTTAAGAATACCAAATAACCAAAACTAAAATCCAACTCTCTTCTCCTAACATCAGCATAGGACTTTTGGCAACTTTAGGCGGTCTAAAGTCTATACTTATTTTAGCTTTACCTTCTCCATGGCTTGGTGAATCAAATTAGGGCCAAAAATCTTATTTTTACCTACCTAAAATCACCCAATAGGAGATCTACACCTCCTACTATATAAGGTCTAAAATAGATCCATACTAATACTAGCATGATAGTTGTTGTTGTAGGAAAATTCAATGAGGGGCAAGTGGTCAACCTAACTACAACCAAAATCAAATACACAAGCACGAGCATATATTCCAAGACTTAAATTGTCCTTTACACTTGCCCATACATCTGCAGGTGGAGAGCGGTACAAAGGGTTACCTTAGTCCCCAAACTTGTTGAAATGACCTCCAAAAGTCAGATGTGAATTGAGCACCTCAATCATATATGATGGAAACTTGAGTACCATGCACCCTCATGATCTCTTCGATGAACATATTAACATAATCATCAGAAAAGAAATTAGTCCTCACTATCAAGAAGTGAGCATAATTAGTCATCTTATCCATAATGACCTAAATTGAATCAAACTATTGGTGAGAAAGTAGAATACCTATAAAATAATCCATATTAACTATCTCACATTTCCATACCGACAACTCAATCTTTTGAGTTAACCTACCAGGCCTCAAGTGCTCCCCACCTTCATTGCTGACATACCATGAACTTAGTTACAAAATTAGCCATATCCTATTTCATATTATTCAACCAATAAATTTCCTTAAGATTATGATACATTTTTATCGATCTAGGATGAATAGTATAATACGACTCATCAGCTTTGACCAAAATTATTTTTCACAGCCCATCAACATTGAGAACACAAAGTATTCCTTGGAACCTCAAGATACCTTCACCACCAATATTTAAAACTATCACCTTCTACCTACCTACATCATTCTTGATTTGCATCAGAATAGGATCTAATATCTGCTTCTTCTTTATTTCTGAACCAAGAGATAACTTTGCCATCTCTTGTAAAATTACACCACCATTCTGTGGGTCCAAAATAATCCTTTTACTAGATATAACATGACCCAGTTAAGTCATAGCATTCAACAAAATCTCATACTTTGAGAAGTTCGCATACAAACACTAATCTTTAGTGTCTGCAACACAGGGCAAATGTAATGACCTTTCCAGTCATTTTTGATATTCTTGCTTATTTACATTGTTTGAGCTTATCCATAGCTAAACCAAGTAATTTATGGCATATTGGGACTGGTATGATTACCGAGTAGTTTGTTCTGGATTTAGAACCAATTCCCTATTTAGAAGTCTTCACTAGTTCTAAATTGCTACCGGGCAAGAACTTCACTAAAACTATCTTGGATGTAAATTCTAAATGCACCATCAGCTTCAGAATATCAATTTTATTCTAGGTTAACCTTTGGTTTGGATCTCGATGTTCATTTTAACATATCAATCAGAAAGTTGAAAATTTGAAAGTTAGGTGTAGGACCCACATTTGGTCAAAACAACCTCAGATTTAAAATGAAACTTCGTCAGCACATCTAGAACATAGAATTTAGTATGGCTTCATATTTTATTTGTGAAAATTAGATTATGAATAAATCCCAAGGCATTGTTGGAAAGTTGAAAATTTTCCAAGTTTTACTGGTCCTAGTGCTATGGCAATCACGACATGGAGGAGGTGATTGAGTAATGGTGATTGTGGAAAGGAGACGATGATCATGACACCATAATTGCAGCCCACGCCTCATGCCCGCGATATCTCATTGCTGAGGCTCTATAAATAAACCCCATAATCGGGATTTTTGTTATTTTCTCTTCACCCATGTAGCTTAAAACCTTAAATGGGTATAATAACTCAAAATTGATCATGGTGGATGACTTGGAACTTTTTTAATCATCTTTGAATTTAAGGAGAGAATACTTTGAATTCATGCTTGAATTTCATAGTTTGGACCCAAAACCCCAATTTAGCTTACGTCTTGATTTTAGCCCAAATTATGCTTAGTTTTCACCCATTCCTTTAGGTTAATGATTCCTTGTTCATGTATGAACATTGTCTTGGCATCGAAAATGCATTTTCCATAAGTGGGATCCACTTGGGGTTTTGGAGTCATTTTTGGACCCGAACAACAATAGTGCATTATGGGTAACATTAGACTTGAATTGATGAGTATATTATTATTTTTATAGTGTGATGGAATTTTGGTATTGTGAAGTGAAGATAGACGTTGGCAAATAAAGTGTGGTTTTGTGGTTCGACTTTGAGGTAGGCTTCTGTCTACTTTTCTTCATAGATGGTGTGTGATATATATTTTATGTGAATTTGGATATTAGGCTTGATTATAAGTAGGATAAATTAGCCTTTTTTGTTGATGTTTGGGGATTAGACAAGGGTTTTATACCTATACGAAGGTATGTTTAAAACCTTTTAGAATCCTATTGCCTTCTCTATCCTTTAGATTAGTTTATAGCATAGATATTACATAATCCTAGGTTTGGGATAAAGTTTTTGTATTGGAAACATGATTAGTATATTAAAACTTTTTGGGCTAGTATTTTAGTCTTGAAATCATAATTTGGGTAGAGTTGACTTTAGGACCCTTGTTTGTAGTAGAAGTTCCTATCTTAGGATTGAATATGGCTTAATCATCTAGAAGTTGAACTTAGCCTATTTTGGGGCTTAGTTAGACTAAGTATGGAAATTGAGGATTAGGAGTTTGCTTATCCTACCAACAAAGGACAAGACTTGTGTTAACCTTGTGGACTTAGTTGCAGAAGTTAGGCATAGTTGAGACAGTAAACCTTAGAAAAAGGTTACTTCATGACTTGGCAAATTATAATGACATTCCCTAAATTATAACTTTTGAGTTTTGGCGAAGATATTCCTTGTGGAAGTGATATTGGGCTTTTAGATATGATACTCCTCCTAGACATGTTAATTTCCCCATAGAGATGCTACTTCCTCCTAGTCTTAATGATTGGCCCAAAGAGATGCTACTTCCACCTAGAATTGATTATTGGCCTATGGAGATTCTATTTCCTCTTAGATATGATATTGGGCCTATAGAGATGATTTTCCTCTTAGTTATGATTTTTGGGCCTATAGAGATGATATTCCTCCTGGATAAGGTAATTGTCCTAGAGAGGTGACATTCCTCATAGTCATGATGTATGATCTATAGATATGAGATGTCCTATACTCATTATATAATAATTGATGTTATTCCTACTATATGTGAGATACCTCCTACATAATAGATGATTATATACTTATTTACATTATGCCTACTATATGAGAGATGCCTCTTATATGTGAGATGGTAAGAGATATAATACGACTTACTAATATCATTATCGATACGAGTTCCAGATATTTATATGGGTCAAAGGATGTGATTATGATGTTGTGATTATTTTGGAAATATTATTGGGTCGAGGGCAAAATTATGGTATTGACTAAATATCCATGAAGTGTTTATCCTTGTAATGAGGTTATAGTTTATGAATGAATATATATATACATACATATATGTTTGTATACACATCTCTCCAATATGGGATGGAGAAAGATATAGTATGACCCCTATTATTCCACTAATTGAATAATTGTGCTGGAATGCATAGATTTGGTAAATTCATTATTATTATATCAGTAATTGATGTGATTCTATTTGAAATACGATCTTATGAATGATCTTCCTTATAAGGGTTAAGCTATGTGGTAGCTAGTTGCCTATTAGTTGACTATAGCACTTGGTGTCTAGGAATCTAATGTACTAGTTAATGAACCTTGCTTAGTTGAATATGGTAGCTAGCGATGGTTTATTTGTGGTAATGATGATTTTGGGTTTAGCATAGGTGGAGATCCATTTATATTGGGTTTAGTTGGTAATCGAGGGTTAGTTAATGAATGGTGTTAGTTGATAAAAGATGGGTAGATGATAAATGGTAATGTGTGGACTAATAATGAAAAATGGATATCAGATGATTATTTAATAATAATGAATAGTGCTTAAATGGAAATTATGGTCTAGTGATGAATCTTGACTAGATGTTAGGTATTAACTATTTAATAAATAATAGTCAGTTGCTATCACATGAATAAGGATTGTGTGAAGTATGTTTAGCCTAATAATTAGTGGTCATGTGATAACTATAGAATTAGTGATTAAATAATTATAAGTGTTGGTTAGCTAATATAACAAGTAGTTGGGAAGTTGTAATACCCCGTACTTTTTCCTAGCTTGAAATCATCTCAAAAATGTTAGGAGCTTACTTTAAAAGATGAATCCACTTTTTTACATGTGGTATTCTTTATATTTTAACTTTTTGTCATATGAGAAATTCAATAAGCTTTCGATCGATATAAAATTCACCTAATTTCGACAACCAGGTAAGAAGTTATGACTATTTCAAGTTCCCATCGTAAAATAGAGCCATATTGGTCAGTGGTGCACCGCGCCACAAGCTAAAATGGAAATTGTCATTTTCCAGTGTCTCAGCACGATTTTCTCTGTGTTGCGCCAAAGTTATAGGTCTCAAGAGAAGGGGAAATGTGATGGCTCCGCATCACGCCATCCTTTAGTTTCCCAATTGTCAAATCCCAGTGACACGGTGCGATAGCACCGCGTCGCGCCTGGGGTCTAATTTAGGAAATTTTTACTGGAATTACAAGACACATCTAGGTTTAAAAAGGTCAATTTCCCACCCCAATTTAAGCCCTTTAACGCGTAATTCGGCCACTTTTCACCCAAAATACACTCTCTTCTCTCAGAATCAAGAATTTTCTCCATTAATCTTTGTGTATTTACGAACCAAGGTATGCATAGTGTTCATTTATGGACTCTTTTTGTTCATGAAACCCAAGAATCCCTTTTCTAAATTCAACTTTATGGATTTTCTTATGAATTTCATTTTTTTGCTGCTCTTGTTCATGTGGATAATGAGAAATTGAATTCTACTCCATGTTGGGTGATAAATTCTATGTGGATTAAAATATAATATATATAGATTCATGCAAACCTAAGACTAAACCCTTGAGTGATGAAATTAGAATTGAACCATGATGTTTAATTATTGTACAATGATGTTTACATGTACCATGCCTACAATATGTTTGATTAAATGCCTAGATGAAGGAAAAGTGCCTAACTAGCATGATACCATGAAATACCCATGTATGTACAAGTTATTCCTATCACATGTTTTGATGAAATCCTTCTATAAATGTATTATTTATTATGATGTTAGTTATATGCTCAAGTAAGTTATGCTTGGTCAGTTTTCTTCCATCGTGTCTTGGGGGTACTCGTACCCCAAACATTAGTTGTGTGCCTAGAGCCATGTCATGTTTCACGATACTCTCAATCAAGCTATGAATCCTTAGACTACAGACAGTCTTATGACTCAAGAAATCTCTATGATCTCATAAACTCAGTTAATTGTTAGATATCAATAGTATTCTGTTAGTCTATAGAATTTAGTAACTCAGCCCATGTTCTGTTCAATAAATCATGTTGAGAGTCGATTTAGATGGGAGTAGGAATTAACACTGAGGGAACCTAAGGATGGGAACACATACTATCAGATGAGTGTGTGATTCTTAGAAGTCATCCTTGCATTCAAGAACTATGTAGCCAGCATAGGTTAAGACATCAACACTTTCTGATGAGGGTTGATGAGGTGGACAAGCACTGTCAGATAAGGGCCCCACCATTCTCTATTAGGGACACTATCAGATAAGGGTCACCCACAGCTTATTTTTACCAATGGAACGGTATTGACTCCCTTCTAATTGGGGTTATAAATTGGACCCCAACTCATGCATAATGACGTATTAGGGGCATTTCTGTTAGATAACTACTTTCCATAGTTTTATGTTACAAAATTAGGATTGTCAGACACAGTCAACCAGCTCAGTAATAGAACTCAGATAGTTCTTCAAATTTCAGGACTATTAGTTACAGTCAACTCAGATACAGTAAAGGACTCAACTAGTTCTATTAGATTCAGGAGTATTAGATACAGTCGCTTATGTTATCAGTTATATCAGTTATTAGTCTATCATTTATCAGTATTCAGATTCAGTAATCATGTTATCACGGTATCATTATCTGTTATTATATCTCATGCATGTATCTCAAGCTCATGATAGTCAGTCTTCTATTGTTATTGTTCATGCATATGAACCCCATGAATTTAGCCTACCTCACATGATACTAGTACATTCAAAGTACTGACGCATTTGTGCTATAGTGTCTTATACCATAGGTTCAAAGACATAAGCTCCAAAGCATAGTAGATTCTAGTCTGAGCTGTCAAAGTTAGCAGTGAGTCCTCATATTTTGAGGGCATTATCATTATTTTATTATCTCAGTAATTAGTTTATTAGTTGTAGTTAGTTGGAGACATATCCCATTAACTCCTTATTCAGACAGTAATATTTTAGAGGCTTTCCAGACTATAGTATGTTTAGATAGCTTATTTTGATTGTTTTGGGTATTTCATACCCCTCCCAGATGTTATATTTTTATCAAATACTATGTCTCAGTTTTGAACCTTATGGCCTTTCAGTTTATGTTTCCGTATTATAAAGTATTTTATGCAGTACACAGGTACTGATATCATTCATAGGTTAGCTTGTGGTACTTTGGGGTCATGAGCACCATGTAGCATTCTGGGTATCTTATTTGGGGTGTTACCAAATTAGTATCAAAGCCTAAGGTTCAATAGAGTCCTAGGAACTTTGAAAGACTCATCAAGTAAAGTATTGTACATGTGTGTGTTGCGCGCCATATTTATGTACAAGAGGCTATAAGATATTTTAGGAATAGTTTCCTCTCTTTCAGTATTCATGTCGTGCCAGTGAACATAATCTCAAGTCAATCTCTTAGTCTAATCAATTTCTCCTTTTCTTCTTTAGAACTGACTCCTAAAAGAAGAAACGGGAATCAGTCAGCCTCTCAGCCCGAAGAATCTTTCGGCGAACATGTTTCTTATGCAGAGTTTCGAGCTACTTTCACTACTCTTGCTAACTTAATTGCTTCTCAAAATGAATGACCAGCTGTCATTCTAGCCAATCCAGTGGCCAATTCAGCTGCAGCCAAGATTCGGGATTTCACCCAAATAAATCCTCCATCTTTTCTTGGGTCTAAGTCAGATGAAAACCCTCAGGAATTCTTAGATCAAGTGTAAAAGGTTACAGACATAATGAGGGTTACTTCTAGTGAGAGTGTTGAGCTATCTATATATCAACTGTAGGATGTTGCTAACACTTGGTTTAAACAGTAGAAGTTAAAATGGCCAGATGATGTAGGGTCTATTAAGTGGGAGGAGTTTGTTTCTGCTTTCCTTGATAGATTCTTTCCCCTAGAGCTTAGAGAAGCTAAGGTATTAGAATTCATCAACCTCAAGCAGGGCAATATAATGGTGAAAGAGTATTCTCTTAAGTTCACTCAATTAACCAGATATGCCCCTCATATTAATGCAGATAGCAGGGCCAAGATAAGCAAGTTTGTTTCTGGGGAGAATGATAAAGTGGTTAATGAGTACAGATCCGCCATATTGAATAGTGACATGACTTTATCCAGGCTCATGACTCATGCTCAGTAGATAAAAGAGTAGAAGATTAAGAAGAAGGAGAAGCAGAATAGAAAGCTAGAACAAGTAGCTTTAATTTCAGTCAGCCTAAGTCAGAGGGAGCCAATCGCTCTCAGATTCTTCCTAAGTCATCAGTTCCAGCTCCTTCGTCAGCTAGTTCTCTAGTTTCTAAATTTAGAGAGGGTAACAAATATAGAGCACCAGGCTCTAAGTCTCAGGGAAGTGTTAGCAGTGTCTAAACTAATCCCTTTTGTCAAACTTGTGGTAAAAACACAAGGGTGTGTGCAGAGTTGGCAGCGATGTCAATTTCAGTTGTGGCCACCCTTAGTCAGGTTATCAAAGTCATCTCTGCCCCTCAGCTCAGTCTGGTTGCCCAAATCAGCAGGGTGCCACCTCCAATGATACTATTGGGCAACGCCCAAATAGACTCTATGCTCTCCAGTCCCAGCAAGATCAGGAAAATTCTCCTGATATGATTACTGGTATGTTATAGATCTTTCATGTGCATTTTTACGTTTTGCTAGATCCAGGTGCTTCCTTGTCTTTTGTTACTCCCTATATAGTAGTTGATTTTGGAGTCATTCCCAAAATTCTAGTAGAGCCCTTTTAAGTCTTTACCCCAGTGGGGGAAACCATCATAGCCCAGCGAGTATATAGGAACTTCCTGATTATGATATTTTAGAAAGTCACTTTAGCAGATCTAGTTGAATTAAAGATTTCTAATTTTGATATCATTCTCGACATGGATTGGCTTCATTCCTGCTATGCGATGTGGACTACAGAAATAAGATAGTCCAGTTTCAGTTCCCAAATAAACCCTTCCTTTAGTGGAAGGGTAGTGTATCCGCTTTCAAATGTCAATTTATTTCCTACCTTCGGGCAAGAAAAATTATATCTAAGGAATGTGTCTATCATCTTGTTCATGTTAAGGATTCTAGTTTCAAAACTCCCAGTCTTGAATCCATTCCAGTTGTGAATATATATTCAGATATCTTTTCCAAAGATCTTCTAGGAATTCCTCCCGAAGGGAAATAGACTTCGACATTGGTCTTCTTCTAGATACTCAGTCTATCTTTATTCCGCCATACAGAACGGCACCAGTAGAACTCAGAGAATTGAAAGAATAGTTGAAGGATCTCATAGATAAGGGATTTATTAGGCCTAGTGTTTCCCTGTGGGGCGTGCCAGTATTATTCGTGCACAAGAAAGATAGTTCTCTCAAAATGTGTATAAACTACCGTCAACTTAATAAGGTCACAGTCAAGAACAAGTATCCTCTTCCCAGAATCGATGACTTGTTTGACCAACTTCAGGTGCTAGCTATTTCTCCAAAATAGACCTCAGATTCGCCTATCATCAGCTCAGAGTCAGAGAATGTGACATTCCAAAAATTATTTTTCGTACTTAGTATGGTCACGTCTAATTCCTAGTTATGTCATTTGGTCTTACCAATGCCCCAACAGCTTTCATGGACTTGATGAACCACATGTTCAAAGAGTACTTGGACATATTCATCATAGTCTTCAAATATGATATTCTGGTCTATTCCCGTAGTGAGCGAGATCATGCAGACCATCTCAAAATAGTACTTCAAACTCTCAGAGATCATAAGCTATTCTCCAAATTCAGTAAGAGCAAATTTTGTCTAAGGTCAGTAGCATTCCTTTGTCATATCATTTCAGGTGATAGCATTATAGTAGATCCTTAAAAAACCAAAGTGGTAAGAAACTGGACCAGACCTCTCTCTCTATTAGATATCAGGAATTTCTTAGGTATGGCTGGCTATTACAGATGGTTTGTTATGGGATTTTCATCTATTTCATCCCCTATGGCCATATTGACTCAGAAGAAAATCAAGTTTCAGTGGTCAGATCCTTGCGAGAAGAGTTTTTAGGAGTTGATGACTCGACTCACCTAAGCTCCTATTTTAGCTCTTTCAGATGGTATAGATAGGTTTGTTGTGTATTGTGATGCATCTAGAGTGGGTTTAGGTTGTGTCCTCATGCAGCATGGTAAGGTTATAGCCTACGCCTCCAAACAACTTAAACCCCATGAGAAGAATTATCCTACTCATGATCTTGAGTTAGCAGCCATTGTCTTTGGCTTGAAAATTTGGAGGCATTATCCCTACAGAGTTTATGTAGATGTCTTCACATATTATAAGAGTCTTCAGTATTTCTCAGAAAGATCTCAATCTTCGTCAGAGAAGGTGCTTAGAGCTCTGAAAGATTATGACATGAGTGTCCTCTATCATCCGAGCAAAACCAATGTAGTGGCCGACGCTCTCAGTAAATTGTCTATGGGTAGTGTTGCTCATGTGGATGACAGTAAGAAGAAGTTAGCTGAGGAAGTACATCAGCTTGCCAGACTAGCCGTTCGGGTGATATATGGGTTCATAGTAGTTCAGAATCATCTCTAGTTTTCGTGGTCAAAGAAAAGCAAGATAGAGATCCCAACCTAGTCAAGTTGAAAGAGTCAGTTCATGATCAGAAGGTAGATGGTGTTTTTAGTTGTCAGGGTCGTCTCTGCATTCCAGGTGTAGATGACTTAAGGCAGCAAATTCTTGTAGAAGCGCATAGTGAGCGCTACTCTATTCATCCAGGGGCCACAAAGATGTACCCCGACTTGCGGGAAGTCTATTGGTAGAGTGGGATGAAGAGAGATGTTGCAGAGTTTGTGGCTAAGTGCTCTACATGTCCGCAGGTTAAGAGAGAGCATTAGAAGCCTAGAGGTCCTATGTAGGAGGTCATTATTCCTACTTGGAAGTGGGAAGAAGTGAACTTGGACTCCGTGATGGGTTTGCCTCGAACTTATCATCAGCTTGATTCATTTTGGGTCATTGTAGAAAGGATGACCAAATTAGCCCATTTCCTTCCAGTCATACCTCTTATTTAGCAGAGGATTACGCCATACACTACATCAGGGAATTGCTCAGATTACACGGTGTTCCATTATCTATAATCTCAGATAGAGAAACCCAGTACACCTATCACTTCTAGAAAGTGTTCCAAAAGGGTCTTGGTTTCATAAGTTCATATCAGTACAACCTTTCATCCTCATACATATGGTCAAGTAGAAAGGACCATTCAAACATTAGAAGATATGCTATGGGCGTGTGCAAATTATTTAAAGAGTAGTAGGGATGACCACTTGGTTGGTTTGAAGTTAGTGAGGCCTCAATCATAGGGTCTGACTTAGTATTCGATGCCTTAGAAAAAGTTCAGTTGATTAGAGAAAGACTCCGGGCTACTCAGACCTGACGGATGTCTTACGTAGATGTTCATAAAAAAGATCTCAATTTTGAGATTGATGACTATATCTATCTAAAGATCTCTCCCATGAAGGTAGTGAAGTGTTTCGGCAAGAAAAGTAAACTCAGTCCCCGATATGTCGATCCCTTCAGGATTCTTACTTGATTTGGCAAGGTAACTTATGAGCTCGAATTGCCTTTAGATCTAGCCTCAGTTCATCCAGTCTTCCATGTCTCTTTGGTCAAGAAGTGAATAGGTGACCCAACAGTTGTAGTCCCTATTCAAAGCATTGATTTTCAGAATAGTCTCTCATATGAGGAGATTTCAGTCGAAATCCTAGACTATCAGACTTATAGACTAAGGAACAGAGAAGTCCCTCTAGTTAAAGTTCTTTGGCAAAATCAGTCTGTCGAGGGAGCTACTTGGGAAGCAGAAAAGACATGCATACTAAGTATCCTCATCTCTTCTCTTCCAACTCAGATCAAGCTCAGGGTAACAGTCCTCCTTAAGCTTACTCAGTTTCATGTTCAGTGTTCATCACAAACTTGGTATCAAGAACCATTGCATATTCAGTCATACATTCATGTATTAGTTGAGTTATATAATTCTGCATCAGATATGCATTCTCATTGTAAGAAACTTAGTTCCTCAAAACACTCAGTTATGCATTCTTGAATCAGTTACACATGGATCTCTGATATATTTAGTTATCGATCATGTTAACCATGAGTCATGTATTAGTTATCCATGTTTAGTATGTATGTTAGTTTATGTTCTTCCCCATACTCTCAGTCTCATTCGAGGATGAATGTTCTCAAAAGGGAGATATTGTAATACCCCATAATTTTTCTTAGTTTAAAATTATCTAAAAAATATTAGGAGCTGTATTGGAAAGATGAATCCACTTTTGTGCATGCGGTATTTTTAAGATTTTTACATTTTGTCATGTGGAAAATTCAATAAGCTTTTCATAGATATGAAATTCCCCTAAATTCGATAGCCAGGCAAGAAGTTATGACAATTTTAAGTTCCCATCGTAAAACAATGTCATATTGGTCAGTGGAGCACCGCGCCACAATCTAAAAAGGAAATTGTCCATTTCCAGAGTCTCAGCGCAATTTCCTCCGCGTTGCATCAAAGTTTTAGGTTGCAAAATAAGGGGTAATGCTATACCTCTACGTCGCGCCATCCCTAGTTTCCCAATTGTCAAATTCCAGTGACACGGCACGATAGCGCCGCGTTATGCCAAGGGTCCAATTTGGGAAATGTTTACTGGAATTACAAGACACGTCCAAGGTTAAAAGGGTCGATTTCCCACCCTTATTTAAGTACTTTAACACGTGATTCAACCACTTTTCACCCAAAATACACTCTGTTCACTCAAAAACCTCTCAAGAACAACCTAGGACATTTCATAAAAGATTCAGAATAAAGAATTTCCTCCATTAATCTTTGTGTATTTATGAACCAAGTATGCATAGTGTTCATTCATAGACTCCTTTTGTCCATGAAGCCCAAGAAACCATTTTCTAAATTCATGTTTATGGATTTTCTTACGAATTTCATGTTTTGGCTGCTCTTATTCATGTGGATAATGAGAAATTGAATTCTACTCCATATTGGGTGATAAATTCTAAGTGGGTTAAATTATTATAGATATAGATTCATGCAAACCAATGACTAAACCCTTGAATGATGAAATTAGAATTATACCATGATGTTTACATGTACCATGCCTACAATATGTTTGATTAAATGCCTAGATGAAGTAAAATTGCCCAACTAGCATGATACCCTGAAATCGCAATGTATGTATAAGTTATGTCTATCACATGTTTTGATGAAATCCTTCAATAAATGTATTATGTATTATGATGTTAGTTATATGTTCAAGTAAGTTATGCTTGGTCAGTTTCCTTCCATCGAGTCTTGGAGGTACTCGTACCCGAAACATTAGTTGTGTGCCTAGAGCCATGTCATGTTTCACGATACTCTCTGTCAAGCTATGAATCCTTAGACTTCAGACGGTCTTATTACTTAGGAAATCTCTATGATCTCATGAACTCAGTCAATTGTCAGATCTCAGTAGTATTCTATTAGTCTACAGAATGCAGTAACTCAACCCATGTTCTATTCAGTAAATTATGTTGAGATTCGATTTAGATGGGAGCCAGAATTAGCACTGAGAAAACCCAAGAATGGGAACACACACTAACAGATGAGGGTGTGATTCTTAGAAGTCATCCTTGCGTTCAAGAACTATGTAGCCAGCATAGGTTGAGACATCAATACTGTCCGATAAGGGTTGCTGAGGTGATAAGCACTATCAGATAAGGTCCCCACCATTCTCTTTTAGGGACACTATCAGATGAGGGTCACCCATATCTTGTCTTTACCTATGGCGCGGTATTGACACCCTTCCAATTGGGTTATAGATTGGACCCCAACTCAGCCATAACGGGGTATTAGGGGCATTTTGGTTAGATAACTACTTCTCACAGTTTTATGTTATAAAATTAGGACTGTCAGACACAGTCGACCAGTCTCAGTAATAGAACTCAGATAGTTCTTTAGATTTTAGGACTGTTAGATACAGTCAACTCAGATACAGTACGAAACTCAACTAGTTCCATTAGATTCAGGAGTATCTGATACAGTCACTTATGTTATCAATTATATCAGTTATTAGTCTATCATGTTTTCAGTATTCAGATTCAGTAATCATGTTATCACGGTATCAGTGTCTGTTATTATGTCTTATGCATGTATCTCAAGCTCATGATAGTCAGTCTTCTATTATTATTATTCATGCATATGAACCCTATGTATTCATCCTACCTCATATGCATACAGTACATTTAAAATACTGACGCATTTGTGCTATAGTGTCTTATACCATTGATTCAGAGAGCATAATCTCAAGTCAATCTCTGAGTCTAATCTGTTTCTCCCTTTCTTCTATAGAACTGCCTCCTAAAAAAAGAAATGGGAATCAGTCAATCTCTCAGCCCGAAGAACCTTTCAGCGAACATATTTTTTATGCAGAGTTCTGAACTGCTTTCACTACTCTTGCTAACTCAGTTCCTGCTCAAAATGAATGACTAACTATCATTCTAGCTAATCCAGAGGCCAATTCAGCTGCACCCAGGATTCGGCATTTCACCCAAATGATCCTCCATCTTTTCTTGGGTCTAAGTCAGATGAGAACCCTCAGGAATTCCTAGATTAGGTGTAGAAGGTTACAGACATAATGGGGGTTACTTCTAGGGAGAGTGTTGAGTTATCTATATATTAGTTATAGGATATTGCTCACACTTGGTTTAAATAGTGGAAGTCATAAAGGCCAGATGATGTAGGGTCTGTTGAGTAGGAGGAATTTGCTTCTGCTTTTCTTGATAGATTCTTTCCCCTAGAGCTTAGAGAAGCTAAGGTCTTAGAATTCATCAACCTCAGGCCGGGCAATATGACGGGGAAAGAGTATTCTTTTAAGTTTACTATATTAGCCAGATATGCACTTCATGTTATTGCAGATAGCAAAGCCAAGATAAGTAAGTTCATTTCAGGGGTAAATGATGAAATGGTTAATGAGTTCAGATCCACCATATTGAATAGTGACATAACTTTATCCAGGCTCATGACTTATGCTCAGCAGATAAAAGAGAAGAAGATTAAGCAGAGGGAGAAGTAGAATAAGAAAGCTAGGACAAATAGCTTTAATTTAGTCAGCCTAAGTCAGAGGGAGCCAATCGCTCTCAGATTCATCCTAAGTCATTAGTTCTAGCTTCTTCGTCAGCTAGTTCTCCGGTTCCTAAATTCAGAGTGGGTAATAAATATAGAGCACCAGGCTCTAAGTCTCAGGGTTGTGTTAGCAGTGCCCGACCTAATTTATTTTGTTAGACTTATAGTAAGAACCACAAGGGTGTGTGTAGAGTTGGCAGTGATGTCTATTTTGGTCATGGCAAGCCAGGCCATAGAGTAAGAGACTGCCCTCAATCAGGTTATCAGAGTTATCTCTACCCCTTAAATCCGTTCGGTCACCCAAATCAGCAGGGTGCCACCTCTAGTGCTACTATTGGGCAATGCCCAAATAGACTATATGCTCTCCTGTCTTGGTAAGATCAAGAAAATTCTCCTGATATGGTTACTGGTTTGTTATATATCTTTCATATGCATGTTTACGTTTTGCTAGATCGAGGTACTTCCTTGTCTTTTGTTACTCCCTATATAGCAGTTGATTTTGGAGTCATTCCCAAAATTCTAGTAGATCCCTTTTAAGTCCCTACCCCAGTAGGGGAAAACATCATAGCCCAGCGAGTATATAGGAACTTCCTGATAATGATATTTTAGAAAGTCACTTCAGCAGATCTAGTTGAATTAAAGATTACTAATTTTGATATCATTCTCGGCATGGATTGGCTTCATTCCTGCTATGCCACGTAGACTGCAAAAATAAGATAGTCCAATTTCAGTTCCCAAATAAACCCATCCTTGAGTGGAAGGGTAGTGTATCCGCTTTCAGAGGTTAATTTATTTCCTACCTTCTGGCAAGAAAAATTATATCTAAGGAATGTGTCTATCATCTTGTTCATGTTAAGGATTCCAGTTTTGAAACTCCTGATCTTGAATCTATTCCAATTGTGAATATATATTCAGATGTGTTTCCCAAAGATCTTCCAAGAATTTCTCTCGAAAGGGTAATAGACTTTGCCATTGATCTTCATCCAGATACTCAGCCTATCTCTATTCTGCCACATAGAATGGCACTAGTAGAACTTAGAGAATTGAAAGAACAGTTGAAGGATCTCATAGATAAGGGATTCATTAGGCCCAATTTTTCCCTGTGGGGCTCGCCAGTATTATTCATGCACAAGAAAGATGGTTCTCTCAGAATGTGTATAGACTACCATCAACTTAATAAGGTCACAGTCATGAACAAGAATCCTCTTCCCAGAATCGATGACTTGTTTGACTAACTTCAGGATGCTAGCTATTTCTCTAAAATAGACCTCAGATCTGACTATCATCAGATCAGAGTCAAAGAATGTGACATACCAAAAATAGCTTTCCGTACTTGGTATGGTCACTTTGAATTCCTAGTTATGTCATTTGTCTTACCAAAGCCCCAACAACTTTCATGGACTTGATAAATCGCATGTTCAATCAATACTTGGACATATTATCATAGTCTTCAAAGATGATATTCTGGTCTATTCCCGTAGTGATCGAGATCATGCAGACCATCTCAAAATAGTACTTCAGACTCTCAAAGATCATCAGCTATTCTCCAAATTCAGTAAGTGCAAATTTTGTCTAAAGTTAGTAGCATTCCTTTGTCATTTATTTCTGGTGATAGCATTGGAGTAGATCCTCAAAAGACCAAAGCATTAAAAAACTAGCCCAGACCTATCTCTCTATCAGATATCAGGAGTTTCTTAGGTATGGCTGGCTATGATAGATGGTTTGTTTAGGGATTTTCTTCTATTGCATCCCCTATGTCCAGATTGACTCAAAAGAAAATCAAGTTTTAGTGGTCAGATTCTTGCGAGAAGAGTTTTCAGAAGTTGAAAACTTGACTCACCTTAGCTTCTATTTTAGCTCTTCCAAATGGTCCAGATTGGTTCAAAGTGTATTGTGATACATCTAGAGTGGGTTTAGGTTGTGTCCTCATGCAACATGGTAATGTAAGCCTATGACTCCAGACAACTTAAACCCCATGAGAAGAATTCTCCTACTCATGATCTTGAGTTAGTAGTCATTGTCTTTGTCTTGAAAATTTGGATGCATTATCTCTACGAAGTTCATGTAGATATCTTCACATATTATAAGAGTATTCAGTATGTCTTTTCTCAGAAAGATCTCAATGTTCGTCAGAGAAGGTGGTTGGAGCTCTTTAAAGATTATGACATGAGTGTCCTCATCATCCGGGCAAGGCCAATATAAAGGCCGACGCTCTCAGTAGACTGTCTGTGGGTAGTGTTGCTCATATGGATAACAGTAAGAAGAAGTTAGCTTAGAAAGTACAGCAGCTTGCCAGACTAGCCGTTCGGGTAATATATAGGTTTAGATTAGTTCAGAATTATCTCTAGTTTTTGAGGTAAACAAAAAGCAAGATAGAGATCCTAGCCTAGTCAAATTAAAAGAGTCAGTTCAAGATCAGAAGATAGATGTTTTCTCCTATGGGGGAGATGGTATTTTTTGTTGTCAGGGTCGTCTCTGCGTTCCAGGTGTAGATGACTTAAGGCAGAAAATTCTTACAAAAATGCATAGTGAGCACTACTCTATTCATCCAGGGGAGACAAAGATGTACCTCGACTTGCGGGAAGTCTATTGGTAGAGTGGGATGAAGAGAGATATTTCAGAGTTTGTGGTTAAGTGCTCTACATGTCAGCAGGTTAAGAGAGAGTACTAGAATTCTAGTGGTTATATGTAGGAGTTCATTAGTCCTACTTGAAAGTGGGAAGAAGTGAACTTGGAATCATGATGGGTTTGCCTCGAACTCATCATTAGCTTGATTCAGTTTGGGTCAATATAGAAAGGATGACAATTAGCTCATTTACTTCCAGTTCATACCATTTATTTATCCGAGGATTACGCCATACTCTATATCAGGGAGTTGGTCAGATTGCACGGTGTTCTGTTATCTATAATCTCAGATAGAGATACCCAGTACACCTTTCATATTTGGAAAGTGTTCTAAAAGGGTCTTGGTATATAAGTTCATATCAGTACAGCCTTTCATCCTCATACATATGGTCAAGTAGAAAGGACCATTCAGACTTTAGAAGATATGCTATAGGCGTGTGCAATTTATTTCAAGGGTAGTTGGGATGACCACTTGCCTTTGATTGAGTTTGCATACAACAACTATCATTCCAGTATTTGGATGGCTCCATTTAAAGCTCTCTATGGTAGGAGATATAGATCTCTAATCGGTTGGTTTGAAGTTAGTGAGTCCTCAATCATAAGGCCTGACTTAGTATTCGATGCCTTAGAAAAAGTCCAGTAGATTAGAGAAATACTCTAGGCTGCTTAGTCTAGACAGAAGTCTTATGCAGATGTTCATAGAAAAGATCTCGATTTTGAGATTGATGACTATGTCTATCTAAAGATCTCTCCCATGAAGGTAGTGAAGTGGTTCGACAAGAAAGGTAAACTCAGTCCCCAATATGTCGGTTTTTTCAAAATTCTTACTCGATTCGGCAAGGTAGCTTATGAGCTCAAATTGCCTTCAGATCTAGCCTCAATTCATCCAGTCTTCTATGTCTCTTTGGTCAAGAAGTGCATAGGTGACCCAACAGTTGTAGTCCCTATTCAAAGCATTGATTTTCAGAATAGTCTCTCATATGAGGAGATTCCAGTCAAAATCCTAGACTATCAGACTCGTAGACTAAGGAACAAAGAAGTTCCTCTAGTTAAAGTTCTTTGGCAAAATCAGTCTGTTGAGGGAGCTACTTGGGAAGAAGAAAATACATGAATACCAAGTATCCTCACCTCTTCTCTGCCAACTCAGATCAAGCTTAAGGTAACAGTCCTCCTTAAGCTTACTCAATTTCATGTTTAGTATTCATCACAAACTTGGTATCAAGAACCATTGCATATTCAGTCATGCATTCATGTATTAGTTGAGTTATAATTATGCATCAAACATGCATTCTCATTATGAGAAACTTAGTTCCTCAGAACACTCAGTCATGCATTCTTGAATCAGTTACACATGCATCAGATCTGCAGGATCAGTATGACATATTTAGTTATCAGTCATATCTGCCATGAGTCATGTTCCAGTTATCCATGTTTAGTATATATGTCAGTTTCTATTCTTCCCCTTACTCTTTGTCTTATTCGAGGATGAATGTTCTCAAAGGGGAGATATTGTAATACCCCATACGTTTTCCTAGTTTGAAATTGTCTAAAAAATATTAGGAGCTTTATTTGAAAGATGAATCCACTTTTGTGAATGTGATATTTTTAAGATTTTCACTTTTTGTCATTTGGGAAATTCATTAATCTTTCCATCGATATGAAATTCCCCTAAATCTGATAACCAGGTAAGAAGTTATGACTATTTCAAGTTCCCATCGTAAAATAGTACCATATTGGTCAGTGGCACGCTGCGCCAAAATCTTAAGTGAAAAATTTCCCTTTCTAGTGTCTCAGCACAATTTCCTCTGCATTGCATCAAAGTTCTAGGTTGCAAAAGAAGGGGCAATGCTATGGCTCTATGTCGCGCCATCCCTCAGTTTCCCAATTGTCAAATTCTAGTGACACGGCACGATAGCGCCGCGTTATGCCAAGGGTCCAATTTGGGAAATGTTTACTGGAATTACAAGACACGTCCAAGGTTAAAAGGGTCAATTTCCCACCCCTATTTAAGCCCTTTAACACGTGATTCATCCACTTTTCACCCAAAATACACTCTGTTCACTCAAAAACCTCTCAAGAACAACCTAGGACTTTTTATAGAAGATTCAAACTAAAGAATTTCCTCTGTCAATCTTTGTGTATTTACAAACCAAGTATTCATAGTGTTCATTCATGGACTCTTTTCGTCCATGAAGCCCAAGAATCCCTTTTCTAAATTCAACTTTATGGATTTTCTTACGAATTTCATAGTTTGGCTGCTCTTATTCATGTGGATAATGAGAAATTGAATTCTACTCCATGTTGGGTGATAAATTCTAAGTGGGTTAAATTATTATAGATATAGATTCATGCAAACCAATGACTAAACCCTTGAATGATGAAATTAGAATTGAACCATGATGTTTAATTATTATAAAATGGTGTTTACATACCATGCCTACAATATATTTGATTAAATACCTAGATGAAGGATAAGTACCAAACTAGCATGATACCATAAAATCCTTATGTATGTACAAGTTATGCCTATCACAAGTTTTGATGACATGTTACTATAAATGTATTATGGATCATGATGTTAGTTATATATTCAAGTAAGTTATGCTTGGTCAGTTCCTTCCATTGAGTCCTGGAGGTACTCATACCTGAAATATTAGTTGTGTGCCTAAAGCCATGTCACATTTTCATAATACTCTCAGTCAAGCTATATGAATTCTTAGACTTAAGACAGTCTTATGACTCAGGAAATCTCCATGATCTTATGAACTTAGTCAGTTGTCAGATATCAGTAGTATTCTGTCTGTCAACGAAATTCAGTAACTCAGCCCATGTTCAGTTCAGTAAATCATGTTTAGAGTCTATTCAGATGGAAGTAGGAATTAGCACCGAGTAAACCCAATGATGGGAACACATACAATCAGATGAGGGTGTGATTCTTAAAAGTCATCCTTGCATTCCAGAACTATTAGCCAGCATAGGTTGAGACATCAACACTATCCGATAAGGGTTGATGAAGTGGATAAGCACTGCCAGATAAGGGCCCCACCATTCTCTTTTGGGGACACTATCAGATGAGGGTCACCCACAGTTTGTCTTTACCAGTAGCACCGTATTGATACCCTTCCAATTGGGGTTGCAGATTGGACCCCAACTCATCTAATAGCATATTAGGGGCATGTCGATTAGATAACTACTTCCCACAGTTTTATGTTATAGAATTAGGACTGTCAGACACAGTCAACCAGTCTCTGTAATAGAACTCAGATAGTTCTTCTGATTTTAAGACAATCAGATACAGTCAACTCAAATATAGTACAGGACTCAGCTAGTTCCATTAGATTCAGTATTGTCAGATACAGTCACTCATGTTATCAGTTATATCAGTTATTAGTATGTTATGTTATCAATATTCAAACTCAGTAATCATGTTATCATGATTTCAGTGTTGGTTATTATGTATCATGCATGTATTCTCACACTTATGATTGTCAATCTGCTATTGTTATTATTATATACCCCATGCATTCATCCTACCTCACATGCATACCACCATTATATTTAAAGTACCGACGCATTTGCGCTATGGTGCCTTATACCATAGGTTCAGAGACACGAGCTCTAGAGCATCAGTAGATTCCAGTCTCAGCTGTCACAGTTAGCAGTGAGTCCTCATCTTTTGAGGACATGATCACTATTTTATTATCTCAGTAATTATTTTATAGTTGAGAACATGTTCCATCAACTCCTTATTCAGACAGTCACGTATTAGAGACTTTCCAGACTATAGTGTATTTATATAGCTTATTTCCATTATTTTGTGTATTTCATACACCTTCCAGATGTTATATTTTTATCAGATAATATGTCTCAGTTTCAACCTTATGGCCTTTCAGATCATGGTTCTGTATTATAAAGTATTTTATGCCGTATACAGGTACAGATATTAGTTATAGGTTAGCTTGTGGTGCTTTGGGATCATGAGCATCGTGTAGCATTTCGGGTATCAGATTTGGGGTGTTACAAAAGTATTGACAAAGTTAATATTTTTATGATGGTATAATTATGATTATGAGTATACTAGAAATCTTATAGATTTACCCTTTTTTTTCCACATCTTGAGCCCGTTCACCTATTATATGACTATAAATATATTTGTATTGATGTTTAAGACTATATTGATACATGGCAAGGTCAGAAAATAGTCTGATGATATATTGATACCTAGCAATGCTAGAGGGTAATTTGATGATATATTGATACCATGCAAGGACGGAGGATACTATTATGATACATTGATACCAGTCAAGGTCGAAGGTTTATTATTATGATGGTGGACGTAATAATGACAATTACGATAATGATGGTTATGATTATTATGATATTATGTTATTGATTTACATACCTTGCTTTCATTCCTACATGTGAATCAGCTATCACTAGTATGCATCTATGTCTATTAGTCGGTATGGGATGGTTGCATAGATATGGGTGAATAATGTGCCTTGTATAGTTGTATGTTGATTGAAACTTCTGAGCCTGGGGCAGTGGGGGTACGTATAGGCTCGGTTAGGTATTTGGTTTTCTGGCATAGTCGGTATATCTTATGACAGATTTATCATTGATCCGATATTGAGATTTAAGGTATGTCTTTGGCCTCTTCTATCTTGTGATTGCATTATTATCAATGATTTTTCATGTATAGCACATGGATTAAAAACCTGAGCATGATAGTATTAGATCCTGATAGTATTATAATGAGGTCTTAAAATAAGGATGTGATGATATAGGTTATGCTTTGAGATAACCTCATGTATATATGTATATATGTATATATCCATCTAGCTAATTAAAGCTATGGTGCTACCATATATCCCTTCCTTCTTTTGTTCATATTGTATATTCGTTTCTTCGCCTTGTATATTGCTATATATCATTCTTTTTACCTTTATTAATATATTTGCCTAGGATGTGCTAGTATGGATATCTATTGAATAGGGCAGGAATAGGATAGGTCAACATGATACTTTCTTAGTTTTATTATGTTAAACTCTTGGAATTGAACAGGATAGTCATCCCTTATTATTCTCATTGACTTGTTATATGATTTTTGGACTCTTGGGGGTAGTTTCTATTCAATTTAGGTGTTGTATATATTTTCTTTATCTTTGGAGCTTAGTGCGTTCTCTACTGAGTACCATTCATTTGGTAATCATACTAAACTTCTGCAGCCTGTAGAGATCGTATAAGTTATTGTCGTTGATGTTTGAATCATGCGGAGAAGCCATGGTTCAGAGACTAGAGTGAACTCCAATATTTGGAGTATTTCTCATCTCTTTTATGTATTAGACTGATCTCTATATTGTATTCAGAGATAAGTTGTATCCATGTATCTATCTTGATATTTATCTTTTGTGCTATTATTATTCTAGAAGATCTTGTACTAATACCACTAGGTTTTGGGATTTTATTATGTATTGATTTGTATTTCATTTATTACGCACTCTTTTCCTTACATTATCGAGTAGTCTATTACTAGCCGTTTTGGACTATGGGTTGGCTTACTTACTAGTGGATTATGGTAGGCGCCATCATGACCTGAGAAATTGGGTTGTGATAGCAAAGGTGATCGGCATGATCCACTTATTCTTGGAATACATCAAAATATCATCAATAAATACAATGACAAACAAGTCTAATAACTAATATAAAACCCGATTCATAAGATCCATAAATGTTGTCGGAGCATTAGCCAAGATGAATACATCACAAAAAACTTAAAATGACTGTACCAGGTTTAGAAAGCAATCTTAGGGATATTCACCTCCCTAATCTTCAACTGATGGTACCCAGACTGAAGATTAATCTTAGAAAGAACTTAGCACCTTGAAGCTGATCAAAGAGATATCAATCCTCAAAAGTGGATACTTATTTTTCATGGTCACCGTAATCAATTGGCAGTAATCAATACACATTCGAAGGAAACCATTATTTCTATTCATGAAGAGAAAGGGAGCACCCATAGAGATACACTTAGGGCGGATAAAACCCTTATCTAGAAATTTTTCAGTTGTTCCTTGAGTTTTTTCAACTCAGCCAGAGCCATTCTATAAGGAGAAATAGAAATAGGATGAGTGTCTGGAGAAAGATCAATTCAAAAATCAATTTCTCTATCGAGAGGATTACCAGGATGGTTATCAGGAAAAAACTCGAGAAATTCACTAAACATAGTGATAGTCTACAAAGAAGAAACTTCTAATCTAAAATCCTTAACATGTATGAGTTGATAGAGGCACCCTTTAGAAATTAATTTCAGGGCCCTAAGATACAAAATAAACCTTCCCTTGAGTACTAGGGAACTACTTCCTTATTCAATCACCGGCTCATTAGGTAAGTGGAAACTGACCCTTTGGGTTTAATAATCAAGAGACGCATAGCGTGAATGCAACCAAACTATCCCAAAAATCACATCAAAGTCCAATATGTGAAACTCTATTAGATCCACCAAGGTCTCCCTACCATTGTCCAATGTCAGAAAACCCCTATAGACCCTTTTATAAACAATGGAGTCACCCACCAGGGTGTACACAGAAAAGGGGTCTATAATACATTCAGGATCAAAACCAAAATGAATAGCCACATAAGGGGTCACATAAGAGAGGGTAGACCCAGGATCAAGCAGAAAATAGACATCATGAGATAAGGATATGAGCATACATGTAACAATATCGAGAGTTGCTTCATAATCCTGGTGGGTGACAAAAGCGTACAAACGGTTCTGACCTGCGCTGGAGCCAGATACATAAGTGGCATCCTTTAGTGCAAAAGCAGATAAAGTAGCAAAAGGAAGCTTATTTTTTCAAGAATCAACCTGAGAAGGACAATCCCTCTTCATATGATCAATTTGACCTTATTTAAAGCACTTCTTCCTCCATATTCACCAACAACACGATGTACCTGACCACAAAATCTACAAAAAAGATAAGACAGAGCTAACTGAACCCCACTAGCCTATGAATGGGCTATTGGTTCTCTAAACCCATATTATAATAAGTACAATGATCACCCAACTACTCTAGATAAGGTGCAATAGCCATAGAGTAGGAACCCGAATTGCCCTACCCAAATTGCCCCACTTTTTCTTAGGCCATTTTCTACCATCTCTACCACATTGTTGTTAACCTCCACCCTGATCCGAATAGCAAAACTTCTTGCTCTGCCTTTCACTCATCTGCTCTTGCCTTTTCTTTTTTTTTTTCTAATTGTTTTATATACACCATAAGTCTAGAGATGTCCATATCCTTGTTCAATAAGGTAGACTTTCTCTCCAAGATCAACTCACTAAATAACCCAAAAGCAAACTTCCTCATTCTATCCCTTATTCTAGACCCCAATTCAGGAGCATAATGCGATAGTTGTTTAAACTTTAAGGCATACTTCTTTACTAACATCCTGCCTTGCTCAAGTTCACAAATTCCTCAGCCTTCGCCTCCCTCAACTCCTAAGGAAAGAAGCAATAAAGAAAATTTCTTGAGAAGTCATCCCACAAAGAGGACTCAACATTATCACCCTTAGACTGGTCCCACTTATCGTACCATTGGTATTCTACACCTTTTGACTAATAAGCAATGAACTCTACACCCTTCACATCAGTAACATGTACCGCACGAAAGAAATTGTCCATCTTATCAATATATATTCCTTAACTTTAGAACTAGTGAAAGTAGGAGGATTCAATCTCATAAATAGGCCAACTTTAGTGGCCTCATAGGATAGAGCAACAAAAGCAACCCACCCAGTCTGGGAGGCCACAAATTGAGTAAGAAAATAAATCGACTGGTAAAACTCAGTATTAGATACACCAGCTCAAGGTGCCAGAGGAGGGATAGGAGGAACCAGTAGAGCTCTATCATGGCAATGAGAAGTAGCTACCCTAGAACTGGTCTGAACTTCTAGAGTAGGATGAGCTCCATCCATATTGTCCTTAGATGAATAGAAGAGTTACCACAAATATTAGAATTCTTGGACATATTATCTGGTGAACAAATGGGGATTAGATATTTTGAAGACTTTAGAATTTATAGCTTTGAATTCAAGAAAAAGAAAGCAAAACATTCCTAAATGCCTCGTAGCCTCTCCCTTATAAGTGTAGAGTGATACACACCCTTAAAAGTGACTTTACTTGACACGACTTTGTGGACATCTAATGACACAAGACCTAGGATCTGATACCATCTTTGTCATGACCCGAACAAGCTCCTAGCAGTGACGGGCATCTCAAGTCCTAATTTGGCTGAAGATCACCTCTTTTGATCCTAACTAAACAACATGATATCCCTAATATTGGATGAATTTTGAATATATAATAGGATAAATTAAAATAATAAAAGAATCTTCTATGATCAATAACCAATAATCGGCTAAAACAACTTACCATCATCAGCTAAGTCTACAGTAATCCAATAAAGTCTTCTAAATAAATAACCAAAATCAGTCTTAGTCAGGACATGCCCCCAAATTTGACAGATGACAGTGATAATATTGATGATAATGAAAATTATCAACTAAAATCTAAACATTGAAGTTGGAAAAGTAGAAGTCATTTTTGTGCCTGCATCACATGGGGATACAACGTCTGAAGATAGTTATTAGGGTGAACATTAGGAAGAAACCTAGGGATAAGGATAATATAATTCTATAATAAATAATGTTAAATCATTCAAATTCGATGCACATAATCTAATGCATATACATAAATCTATATATATATATATATATATATGCACTTTAAAACTTACCCCTGGATTGTGTAGATAAACCGTTATATCATAAAAAGGCACCCACATGCTATATTGGCCGAGATCTTTCCTAGCTGGTAGGGCCTCAATACTTGTAGCCACATAAACCAGAGGGTAAACAAATGCACTATGGGGAACTCAAACTTCATAACATATCAAGGTCACACGAGCAATAAATAATGTAACATAATGTGATGGACTCAAACCTCCCAATCATATAATAATAACAAAGGGGACTCAAACCTCCCGGCCATATAGACCCTGCATCGGCAATCATAGTTTCCAGTGTAGGTCATTTGGGACCACAACTTTCAAGACTCAACAACACAACCCTTATTAAAGCCCAATTAAAAACATTTATAACACATTCCTTTTCATTGAACCATATTTTATGTTAAGGCATACATTGTTGGTATCATCATACCAACTACTCTTGCAAAGTAACCACAACATGCCAAAATAATTACATTGCTTGGGGGAATCCATAACCTCTTGGTTCAATTATGAAATAGATTGTGAAAACGCAAAACCCACAAAGTTAAATTTAAAATCAGTATGCCTCGTTAGCTTTTCACATTACGCAAAACTTCAAAAATAGTTCAATATGCATACTTTTCATATTCAAATGAATTTCACAATATGGGGTTGAGGTCATAACTATTTAAAAGTCATAAGTTTGGGGAAATCACAGTTTGCTAGTTCAGTCACCATACCTCTGCACTCATATGTTCAAAACCATAACTAAAATATGAATAATCAAATGTAACCCAGGAAACATTGTTCAATCAATTAGCAATCAAAACCCTCAACCCTTATTTTGAAACCAACATCAATATCTCATGAACAATACTTTCAAACATGCACTTTTAAGAAATTAATAATGAGAGAAGAGTAACATGTCTGAAATACCAAGTTACAATACGCAGAAAGAATTCAACCCTTGAGCCCTTGGATGACCTACTTCTTAGAAATCCTAAATATGACCGCGTGAAAGAATTTGAGAGACTTTGGAAGTGTTTGAGTACATGATGAATTAGGAATAACCTCCCTTAAGTGCTTTATGAATGTGGGGTTTTAATTGGGTGGGATGGGAATTGTCCAAAGTGCCCTAAAACTAAAATTGAAATTCAGTCATCACTGACTACGAGTCACCATACAACTTATATAGACTCATTATGACTCATCACCCTAAGTCATAGCCAAAAAAGTTCCCAGTACACCCATACATTGTTGACCCTATGACTCAACTGATACAACTTATAATGGACCCTACAACTCATAAGGTCCAGTCGTAGTCAAGACAAAAACTATATGGGACATTCACTAGAGACCTTACGTTTTGCACCCAAAGACTCATAAAAAATCCTTATGACTCTAAGTGAGCCACTCGTACTCAGAGCAAAACTTTGTCACATACTTACTAATTTGGTTATGATTGGGTCCATAGGACCCGTCAAGACACCCTTAACTTATAAGGGTAAGTCGTAGTCTAATAGTAAGGATAAAATTTCAGAAACTTTCAAGGATAAAAAATATGGGGTGTTACACTATACCACTATCAGAGTTATATGGGAAGTGACTAACACCTTAAAGAAGTTCTTAAGGTGCAGATTCGATATTAGTTGTAACAATATAAATTGTCCTTAAATTATTGATATTTTGGAGAGATAAAGACTAAGTTATACTTATAAGGTAGTGAGATGGTTTCAACCTCTTATAGATTGGGTCAAGTGCAATACATATGGAGCATGTAGGGGAAATCCTATCCCTAGTTATACTTTCTATATTATATATTCAGAAGGAAACTTAGTGGCTGATATTGTTGTCAAAATTCAAGAGACCACTAATCTTGTAGCTGAGGCAAGGGCTATTAGAGAAGCATTATAATTCTACAGGGATAATCATTTTAATAAGGTTATATTAGAATTAGAATCTTTGGCCCTAGTTCAAATGATTAACAGGGAATGGAAGATCCATTAGCGCATTACAATTGAAATGAGATGTATATTGGAGATAATGGAGACCATATCAGTAAGAGTAAAACACTCACTAACAGAGAGAAATTCACTTACTTATATTTTTGTTAATCTTGTGTCTTGTTTTGCAGGTGATTATTAGATAGACGAATTTCAAGATATACCTAGCATAAAAAAATCGTAATCCTAAACAAGCAATGTTTTCCAAATATTATGAGATAAATGAAAGATAACACTTAATTACAACTATGTAATTAATTTTTGGGCAGTAACATCAAGTCAATGTACAAAAAGAAAATAACAACATTGTTTACATTCAGTAGAGAAGGAAAACCACAGTAAACTTCATAAGGGTACTATCAAGCAGAGTCATTCTAGATATACCGTTAATATGAACACTAATCAACTTCCCAGACTAAATAAATTTGATTAATTTGGATATCTGTACTTGTGAGAGTTTTAGGTGTATCCTTGATATAAAATTAAGTCTAAGGGAGTTAGGTATTTGCATAAAAAATTCACATATCAAAGCATTTTATACCTCTATTACATTTGGATTTAATAATGGTATTAATCTCAATTTAGTTTCAACCCATTTATTTAGTGGTAAAGAGATAATAATGCCTAGGAAAATTACACAAGTTACAAGGAATTAAAGGGACTTGGCTGATAATAGAGCTTAAGATCTTGACACCGATAATTCAAAGAATGAATGGCATAGAAGACTGAAGTGGTAGATTGATATGAACCAAGAACTAGCTCATTGGATTGAATTCACCATGGATATGGAGTATCAGAGCTTTGATTTTTGACAAGGAATTCTAGAGACTTCTTAGTCTCTTAACTTTCCTTTTTTCATGGATTTTTACTCAGATTTTACTCATGTGCTTTTTGCTTTTGATTTATTTACAATTTTGTTTTGGCTAGGTCACTATTGGGTCTAGCCATTTCAATAATATGATGATGACTTTTATGTTAAAAATAGGTCTTTTGGTCAGGGTTTAAATTACAAAAAAAAAAGTAGCTTTGGTACACGGTTTAATGAGTAAACTTGAGAAATGGGTGGTTTGATGTTCTAGTAATAATAATAGTTTATCATAGTTCAAAATTATTATAGAGAATGAAATGTAATAACATATGTACTAAAACTACTTCAATGTAGTCCTTACGACACACATAAAGACTCGTACTCAAAGGCAACGAGTCATCATGTGAGTCATCATCACTAGCACTATGGTTGAAAATTTCAAAGTTTCTGAAGTTTGGGAAATTCTCAAAATGGGTCTCACAATGAGTCATTGGATAACTGGATGACTTGTCAAGACTTCATCCTAAGATCATGTATGTAACCATTTGAAGGATTTGGGCACAATGAGTCATCTACTAAGTCATACCCTTTGTAATGACTTATTGTCTGACCCATAAGACTAACAATGACACAAATTCTTGTATTTAGTTCTTGATCTTGAAAGTACTAACATATACCCTCCATAGACACTATGGCACCTAAAAGTATAGAATGGTAAGGAACAAGAAAAAAAGGGAAAGAAAACCCTCACCAAGAACCAAAAAGAGGAAACACCTACTAAACTATTGGCATAAGAAGATATTGATAAATCCAGTGGCTTAGTAGAGGAGTATCAAGTCAAGACTCAAAAAGAGCATCATAAAATATTACATTGGACAAAAAATCTAGTGCCCAAGATAAAGAATCCAATGGTGACCCCACCTCTAATTATTGCTATATTTCGAAAAGGAACTCCTCAATTTAAAGAGAGAAGAACATTAAAATTTGAGGACGAGGATGATGAGAACACGATCCAAAATGAAAAAGGGACATCATCTAAGATTCCCCTATAGGATAGAAATTGATTTAAGTCCAAAACTAAGTGCTGAAATAATAATGACAATGAGACCTCTGCATACAATCCTCTACCATTAGCATCTGAGCCACAGATTCAGATAGATCTATAGGTTAAAAGATTGTAGGGCATGGGTATGTAGTTCATTTATTATCGAGATTTGGCCCTTTGTAAGACCCCATAAAACTTTGATGACTTTATTTTTGAGCTCTCATGTTCGTATTTTCAATTTTTGACTTTAACTATGTTTAGGAATATTAAAAAGGTATTTTGGAAAAGTTTTAGATTTTTTAGAAGGGGTTCGGGGTTATTTTGGGACCCCGAGGTAGTAAGCCTCTGCGATAAGGCTTTATCACGGAGGTTAAAATCCATGATATTGGTGTGGCATGGAGGCTAACCTCTACGATATTGGTGTGCCATGCTCTGTTTTATATTCGCCTAGATTTTTTTCACTTGGGGTGTGGGGTTTTTGATCTTTTTATCCATTGTACAAACATTAAACATAAAATACACCATTTTCCCATCATTTTTAAGGACCATTCTCTTTCTCTTTAACAATTAAAGCCAACATACACCATTTTTCCACCATTAAATCTCTTAACTCCAAATTATTTTCAACTCTTTGTTTAGTTTAGGAATGTATCTCTTTTCTTAACTTTAATTTTACATTTTTCCATTAATTAAATGGATTCCAATATAATTTAATTATGGGTTCTGTAATTGGGTTGAGGGATTTTTGGTTGTTACAGATTGAATTACTTGTCCCATGTTCTAAATTGATTATTCATGCTTTAAATTGGATTTTTTTGCACTGAATTGGTGTATGGTATAAATGGTTGGAATGGGGGACAGAGGTTTGCCCAAGTTGGTGGAATTTTAGCTTGATAAATGAATTAACCTCATCCCACTTTGTAAACTTTATTTTTAATATTGAAAATTGCATGGTTTCACTTATTTTTAAACTCAATGCATTGCATTAAAGAGTAAATAAATAAAAATTAGTTTTGGATGGCCTTGGTGGCCCTGGATTTGGATTCTAAATGGAGCTTAGGAGTCCAATTTAGTTATGTTGATTTGGTTTGGCATAATTAATTTTGATTTCAAGTATATTAGTGTGACAATACCAAGTGGTATTTGCCTTAATGAATGACAGGTGGGATAATGGATTGGGTTATGTGTAAATTGTTTTAATTTGGGATTGAAGGGAATTCTGTATCTCACCATGAATGTGTAAGTCCCGTGGGACGAACACCGGAAACCACATTTATCAGCATTGGTGGTCTATATGACCATGCGCTTGGTGCACTCTTGATATATATTTTAAGATGGATATTGCATTGGTGGCTTTAGTTTTCCCTCAGGTTTTCCTTGATTCATGAGATTAACATGCACTGGGGCCCTTCCAGTAGGGGGAGCTGGACCCATATAGCCCATAGGTGCCTTTAGGATGGATCGAACTTACAATTTAGGCTAATAGTTTAAAATCTAATATTCATGACCCTTTACCCTATCCCAACATCCTTTATATGTATATATGATTATTGTGCATATGGTTTTGACTAGTTTATGGTATTGGCACTATTCTATCCTTATTCCTTGAGTTACATACCAGTACAACCATCTATGTATGCTACATCATTTCATTATTTATGGTTCAAAGGGTTTTTTGTTGCTCCTGTGAAGCATTAGGTGGTTGAGCACGTCTGTTGAGTTTCTGTGAAGTGGTGAGACTCCATCCTTCAAAAGTCATTGTCATTTCATTATTCTTTCTTTATTATCATAGTAATTTTGAATTTTTTTTGGTCATTGTCGGGGGCATGTCCTGACTTAGATGTTATTCTAGTTTTAGAGAATTTTGTGGACAAGTGTGGGTTGGTTGTTGTTTTGACTCTTAGTGTTGATTTGAATATCTATTCATCTTATCTTCATATTTGGTTGTCTTCCCCTTTATTCTTTTATTGTGTTATGGATGTTAGGCTAAGGGGTTGGTCTTTAGCTCATGGTGGTCCTAAGATACCCATTATGACTAGGACCTAGTTCGGGTCATGACACCCTTATTAACAAAGGCAAACCAAAGAAGTGTTCCTATACGGATCCTAGTATCACAACCAGATTTATGAGTCGTGATGACACCTACTTTATCTCACCAGTAGGTAAGCCAACCAGAGACTGGAGTTAGAAGCAATGGGCTAATATAGTGAAAAATAACATAAAGCCAAAAATTTGCATGTATCGACTTACAACAATAATTCAATAATAATAATAATAATAATTATAAAGATAGATAAAATAGCTATAACATCCCATGACCTAGTAGTGTAGGTACAAGAGCCACTAGTAAAAAGGAATATAAGTACTATAATAGTCAATATACATCAGTATCAATAATAAAAGACTAAGCAAAGTAGAAGGAAAAAAGGGCAACTCTGTCTCTAAGAGACCACCCTACCTCCATGCAGCATAATATTTATGTGAATGGCGGCCACTAGTGCTTGGATCTACACAAAAAAGGTACAGAAGTGTAGTATAAGAACCAAAGCCACAAGTACTTGGTAGGCATCATCGGCCAATAGAGCTAAATCATAATATAAGTACAATAAAGATGAAAGATAAATAAACTAATTCAAGGTAAAATGGAAAACCTAGAATAATGCTCTCATATTTCAAATAATGAGCGAAATTGACATAATATAAAAGAAAGAATAATTAATACTACAAGATGGTCCCATAAGCGAGTAAGTATGGAAAATAAATGAATCACTGGCGAGGCCCACATAAGAACAAAGGGTGAAATCATGGAAAGTAAATAACCAATATTTAATTATACTTCCAAGACCTAACTCCCAACCCATATCTAGCATATTATCATAATTATACTATAGAACTAGCTGAGTTCCATACTATTCTGAGTTGTCTATATCTGACAGTCCTAAATTCTGTAGAACTATCTGAGTTCTATTACTGATACTGAGACTAAAACTGTAACTGTAGGAAGTAGTCATCTAATCGACATGCCCCAAATAATGAATTATAGCTGAGTTGGGGCCCAATCTATAACCCCAATTAGAAGGGTGTCAATATTGCACCACTGGTAAGGATAAGCTGTGGGTAACCCTCATCTGACAGTGTCCCTAAAAGAGAATGGTGGGGCCCTCATCTGACAGTGCTTATCAACCTCAACAACCCTTTTCTGACAGTGTTAATATCTCAACCTATGATGGTTATATAGCTCTGGAACACAAGGATTGTTGCTAAAAATCACACCCTCACCTGACAGCGTGTGTTTCCAACCTTGGGTTCACTAGTTTCTAATTCCTACTCCCATCTGAATAGACACTGGTCATGATTAATTGAACTGGACTAAGCTTAATTCATGGAGTTTCGCTGACTAATGAAATACTACTGAGATTACTGAATTTTTGAGATCTCTGAGATTACTGGAATTACGGAGTTTACTAAGTTTTCCTGAGTCATGAGACTGACTAAATTCTATAGATCATGGCTTGACTGAGAGTATCTTTAAAACTTGACACTGATTCTAGGCACACAGCTATATTTTCAAGTACAAGTACCCCCAGGACTCGATAAAAGGAAACTGACAAGGGTCACATTTTTGAATAATGTACCAACATCAACAATCCATAATACAATAATTTGGGGACTCCATGTTGCACATGGTTATCATAATAGCATAACAATAGTCAATTTTCAATAATGCTTTCATTTAGACATTTTGTCAAACATTTGACATGCATAAACTTGTACATGAATGGGGATTTCATATTATCATACTAGTATGGCACTTTTCCTTCACCTAGATATTTAATCAAACACATGAGGAGCATACTTTGGTTATACCATTATCAATGCATCTAATTGTCATGGTCGCATAAATAATTATGCAAATTTGAAGGGTTTATCATGATTATTATGAAAATCGTCACATACTAGGGTCAATCATTGGAATATGTAATTCAAAACATGAATAAAAACCCCACAACATCATTAACTTGAATTTTAATTTAATTTAAATCATGAACATTCATACATATACAAATCTTGGATTATGAAAAGAGATTTTTGACTTCATGGGTTAAAGGGACCCATGAATCAAAACATGACATACCTTGATTGTGAGTTTCTTGAAGTCCTTGGACTTGAAGAACTTGAATTTCTTAGTTTCTTGAAGAAGGATTTGGATCTTGTTCTTGGGGATTATCTTTGAGAGAAAACCCTAATTTGATGTTGTAGATGGATAATGAACATATGAGCCTTGATCTAATATTATTAGGTATTTGAAAGGGTGGTGAAAGAACAAAAAGCCCCTTTTAAAAATGACTTAAAATAACTGAACGAAATATGCGATGGTGGGTGTGATGGTCCATCACTATGTTGATGGTCCGTCGGTCCTGACTGTCGCATCTGGGCAGAATATGGGTTCATTGCCCCTCCTACGAAGGCTTGGGTGATGGTCCATCACTAGGTCATTGGTTTGTTAGCCTGAGTCATCGCCCTTAGGCAGAATGTGGTCTCACTGCCTCCGTTCGACTGTCCATCGCTAGCTCAACGATCCGTCAGCCCCCACCGTCGCACCTGGACAGTTTTGATTTCTTTCTGTATTTCTGCCATAACTTTCTACCCCGACACCGGATTTAGAAGAATTTGGTATCGATGGAAAGCTTATTCAATTTTTTACTCAACAAAATGTGAAAACATTAGAAATTTCACGTGTATAAAAATGGATTCATCTTGCAAAGTAAGTTTCTTACATTTTTGGGATGATTTCAAGCTAGGTAGAAGTATGGGGTATTACAATATCTCCCCTTTGAGAACATTCATCCTCGAATGAGATTGAGTGAGAGGGGAGAAGATAAACTAACATACATATAGAACATGAACAACTGGAACATGATCTCATGACTGACATAACTGATAACTAAATATATCATATCGAATATGCATATCTGATGCATGTGTAACTGATTCATGAATGCATGACTGAGTGTTCTGAGGAACTAAGTTTCTCACAATGAGAATGCATATCTGATGCATGCTTATATGACTGAACTGGCGTGTGAATGCATGACTGAATATGCAATGGTATTTAATACCAAGTTAATAATGGAATTCTGAACATGAAACTAAGTAAGCTTAAGGAGAACTGTTGCCTTAAGCTTGATCCAAGTTGGCGGAGAAGAGGTATGGATAATTGGTACACATGTCACCTTAAGCTTGATCTAAGTTGGCGGAGAAGAGGTGTGGATAATTGGTACACATGTCTGCTTCTACTTCCCAAGTAGCTCCCTCAACTGACTGATTTTCCCAAAGAACATTGACAAGAGGGACTTCTTTGTTCCTCTGTCTACGAGTTTTATAGTCTAGGATTTTGATTAGAATCTCTTCATAAGAGAGGTTGTTCTGAACATCTATGCTATGAATAGGGACTACAACTATTGGGTTACCTATACACTTCTTTAGCAAAGAGATATGGAAGACTGGATAAACTGAGGCTAGATCTGAAGGCAACTCGAGCTCATTAGCTACTTTGCCAAATTGACTAAGAATTTTGAAGGGACCGATATATCGGGGACTGAGCTTTCCCTTCTTGCCGAACCTCTTCACTCCTTTCATGGGAGAGATCTTTAGATAGACATAATAACCAATCTCAAACTCGATATCCTTTTTACGCAATCTACATAAGACTCTTATCGACTCTGAGCAACCCGAAGTGTTTCTCTAATCAACTGGACTTTCTCTAAGGCAACAAATACTAAGTCATGCACTATGACTGAGGCCTCACTAATTTCATACCAACCAACTAGAGATCTGCACCTCCTACCATAGAGGGCTTCGAATGGAGCCATCCGTATACTAGAATGATAGCTGTTATTGTATGCAAAATCAATCAAAGTCAAGTGATCATCCCAACTACCCTTGAAATAAATTGCACATGTTCACAGCATATCTTCTAAAGTCTTAATGGTTTTTTCTGCTTGACCATCTGTCTGAGGATGAAAGGCTGTACTGAGTTGAACTTGGGTACCAAGACCCTTTTGGAATGCTTTTCAAAAATGAAAAGTGAACTGACTACCACTATCTGAGATAATAGATAGCAGAACATCGTACAATCTGACCAACTCCCTAATGTAGAGTTTGGTGTAAACCTCGGCTGAATAAGAGGTATGGACTGGAAGAAAATAAGCTGACTTAGTTATTCTATCTACAATAACCCAGACTGAATCATGCTGGCGACGAGTACAAAGCAAACCCATCACAAAGTCCATGTTCACTTCTTTCTATTTCCAAGTAGGAATACAGAACTTTTACATGAACCCACTAGGCTTCTGATGCTCTATCTTAACCTACTAACATATAGAGCACTTGGCCATAAACTCTTCAATATCTCTCTTCATCCCACACCATTAATAGATCTCCCGTAAGTCGCGGTACATCTTTGTGGCCCCTTTATGAATAGAGTAGCGTGCACCATGCACTTCTGTAAGAATTTGTTGCCTCGAATCATCCTCACCTGGAACACACATATGACTTTGACAACGTAGGACACTATCTCCCCCTTGGGAGAAAAACTCTACTATCTGATCCTTGACTAACACTTTAAACTCTACTAGACTGGGGTCTCAATCTTTTTTTACTTTCACCTCTGAAACTAGAGATGATCTGAACCACTCTGAACCCATATGTCACTTTCCTCTCTATCGACTAAGAGAATACCTAGTCTGGCAAGCTGATGGATTTCCTGAGCTAACTTCTTCTTACTATCCTCAGTTTGAGCAATACTACCCATAGACAGTCTACTAAGAGCGTAGGCCAGCACATTGGCCTCTCCCGGATGATAAAGAAAACTCATGTCATAATCTTTCAAGAGCTCTAACCACCTCCTCTAACGAAGATTGAGATCTTTCTGAGAAAAGACATACTGAAGGCTCTGATGATCTGTGAACACATCTACATGAACTTCGTAGAATTTGAAACTTACACATCGAAGAAATCTCAAAAACCCATTTAGAATCGTCCAAATTTGAATTCTCAAGTTACAAAAAATGGTGGACATAGGGTTTTGATTCTCAACTTAGGTAAAAATCATGAAAAATAAAATAGAAGTTCACGGAAATGGGTAACATAGAGTTCTAGATTGATAGACAATGGTTCTACGAGAAAAAAACAACAAAAATCGTTAAATCGTAGCTTCCTAGCTCCCAAAATGTAAATAATACGAATTAGGGTCTTATACTCAAAAATGGTCACTTAAGAAACCTTTGATTGCTTAAGCGACCTTGTCAAAGAGTTAAAATGTCACTTAAGAGACCAAAATTTTACGTACACGACCACACTATCACCAACAATTTTCAATACTTATTTAACCCTCTGAACTCATTCGGAACCCTATGAACATGGTTCAATAATGGAATTTGATTGTAAAACATGTTTCGAATCCAATGGAAACATAAAATTTATGAAGAAAGGTCATTATCAAAAAATTGACCCCAGGGACCCTATTTACACTATTTCCATTGCGTTATTTAAAGGATAATTCAATTACCATATAGAACATAACTAAAACCAATTTCACAATATGGGGTAAGGTTATAATAACTTCAAAAGTCACAAGTTCAAGGAAAAACACAATTCCTTAGTTCATTCACCATATCCATGCACTCACAGTTCAAAACCATAATTAAAACATGAATAATCACATGAAAACTATGGGAAAACATTGCTTAACAACAAGCATTCAAAACCCTCACTCCTTGTTTCAAAATGAACGTAAATATCTCATGACCAATACTTTAAATCACATGCTTTTACAAATTAAAAATGAGGTAAGAGTAACATGCCTGAAATACAAAGTTTTACAAAAAGAATTCAATCCTTAAGCCCTTGGATGACCTACTTCTTTAAAACCCTAAATATGGCTACGTTAGAGAATTTGAAAGATCTTTAGAAGAGTTTGAGTACATTAAGGATGAGATATAACCCCCTTAAGTGTTTTATGGATGTGGAGTTTTAAATGGGTGAGAGCGGAATTGTCCAAAATGCCCTTAAATTAAAAGCTAGAATTTTAATCATCAGTGACTACGGGTCACTACACAACCCATATAGACTCATTATGACTCATCACCCTGAGTCGTAACCAAGATAGTTCCCAGAACACCCATACAATGTTGACTTATGACTCAACTGGTACCACTCATCATGGGACCCTATGACTCGTACGGTCTAGGCGTAGTCAACAGAAAACCTAATTGGGCAAACATTGTACATCTTACGATTTGCACCCAATGACTGATAACAAGTCCTTATGACTCACATGAGCCACTCATACTCAAAATAGAAATTTTCCTCTAAATTATGATTTGGTTATGATTTGATCCTTATGACTCATTATTTATCTTTACGACTCGTGTCCCCAAGTCGTACCCTGGCTAGTAAATCAAACATAATTGATTGGACACCTTATGACTAGTATCACCTAACATAACCCAAATCAAGTATGGTTCATATCAGGTATCTTAAGTCCCATATAGACCAGGGATCGCCCCCTGCACCTAACTAAACCAAAATAAGCTCACCTGTATCAGATGAGTTCCATACATATAACAAGATACCATAACGATAAGCTTAAGATATTTAAATCATGTCTATAATATGCCAATTGAAAATCGACCAAATGACCTAAAAATAACACATAAGTCCATAGTTATCTTACTGAATAGAAATAAAATTGTTACGATATGCCTCCGATTGTAGCCAAAAGAAGTATAAACCATTTGAGACACGAGAGACTAAAACACAAAATGTAGACTTCTGATGTATAAAAGATCACCACTTCAATGTTAACTCATAAACTGGCCTCGAATCCAAATCAATATGCAAAAGAAGTAGAAGTACAGTCAATTCCTACATCACCTGGGGATACAACATCCTAAGACGGTTAGCGGGGTATATGTTTGCATGATACACAGGGATAAGGATAACATAATGTCATGATCAATAGTTTCAAATCATTCAAATTCCTATGCACGTAACCAAATGCACATACATATATACTTTATCATATGATAGGAGAGGGAAAAATGCTTAACATGAATGTTTCAAAATCTTAACCTAGGCAAAGTAGCTTAACCATCATAATAATAGTACCCATGGGTTATATGGTCCTCAGTTCTCACCCCACGATCGGGCCCTAGTACGTGTAGCCACGTGAACCGGATAAAGATCATACATATATGCACGAGGGACTCAAATCCTCTAATCATAATAATAACAATAAGGTGGACTTGAACCGCCGGTCTTAGGAAGGGAACTCAAAACCTCAAGCCATAATAACCCCTGCAACAGCTAGCACAATTTCCAGTGTCGATCCCCTCTGGGACCTCCACCTTTCATGTTTAGCTACACAACCCTCTTTTAAGCCTAATTAAAATATTTAACACATATTCCCATATTCATTAAACTAATTCACACTAAGGCATCCCATTGGTATCTTCATACTAACCTCTCTTGCAAGCTAAAATTATCATAACACATAATCTACTAAAATAATTGGGACTCGAACCTATTGGTCATAAGATATTCAAAATCAATCATTTGGGACACAAACCCATTTCCTTAATTGAACCCACTAGGTTCCAGTTAAACTATTAATACATGACCACCAAGGACTTTCAAAGAAAATATGCATACTTCATTATCATTTTTAGGCCAATGCATTATTACAAGTAGGTAAACCAAACTATGTGACAAAAAGCCTTTTCATTGTCAATTACAAAAACATGTTGAGGGCATTGAGTTTCTAAAACCATAATCATGGAAAAATTATCAAATTAGGGTTTAACCATGACGCTTCTTTCAACATTAATCATCACTCAACTATAAAATAAAAGAGATTTCTCTTTATCAAATTGGTTTTTACACAAATTACAAAGAGTGGAGAGAGGGAGCAAAATCCCTATTTCAACATTACTCAAGTTCTAAGATGATTATGTGTGCTTAAATAGAAATTTTTCTTAAGTGAGTACTGATTTGTAACTAAACTACTCATGTTATAAGAGTGGTGTTTTTGTTTATTGAGAAAAGTTCTTAGGTAGAGTTGCCTAATCTTGTTGTTGGTTAGAGTTAACCAGTTCTAAGTGAAACTTGGCAGAGTGTCAGGGTGTTCTTCCAATAGAGGTATTACAAGTAGGAGTAACCTAGATTTAGGTTTAGAGTAGATTCTATAATCAAGAGTTTGGTTATAGTTGACTATTTTAGTGCTTGTTAGGGAAAGTTGTGGTTTTTCCCTTCCTAGGTTTCTATGTAAAAATCTTGTGTTTTTACTCTTCCTGCATTGCCTTTAATTGTCTAGCACCTCTTAGTTGCTTTACTATTCTATCTCTTGAGATTGACTTTAAGAGGTATGATCCTTCACCGTGTGGTGCAACTATAAGGGTTTCAAAAATTGGTATCACAACGAGGTTCACTCTAAAAGTTTCATACCTAGAGTGATTTTATGATTATGGTTGCCTCACTAAATTTGAAAGTAGGAGAAAAAGTTCCCTTATGTAAATAAATAAGAGTAATCTTGGGCGTTAGTCCAAAGTCCTGGAAAAGTAAAGCAAAGGCTTTAGAGTCTAACTCAGGTAAAGAAGACACTGATGTTGCACTTCTGGCAATAAGGATTGCTAGAGAAATGAAAAATATTATCGAGTTAGCAAAAGGACTAGTAAAATTGGAGTATGTCATAAAAAAGGTGGTAGCTCTAAAGAATTCATGAGAAACTAACCAATGCAAGAAAGGATACAGCTAGCCATATAGTTAAGAAGATATTGTAATCATGGGGAGATTCTTCTAGTGATTTAGATGAAGATGAGAAGATTGGAGATGTTTCTATCCTAAAAGTGGAATATAATCCAGTCTTCTATGATTCCTTGTTTGCATTCATGGCCAACACAGAAGATAAAGAAGAAAAAAGGTAACTCCTTCTAACTGTAAGGATGACCTATATAACTACTCTGCTAAGAAGATAAAGAGGCTTTCTAGTATGTTGATATACTCTGTGTGTGAACTAACTGCTGAGAAAAATATATTATAGGAGAAATTAGAGAATCAAGAACATGCGTTGATTGATTTAACTCTCCAAATTTCTAAAACTAAAGAGTTGTTAACAAAGATGAAATTTGAAAATTAAAGTTTAATGAGTAATCTGAAGAAAGTAAATAATGGAGATGAAAAAAGGAAAGAAAAAAGCTTCAAGGCTTCAAGTTGATCTTGAGGAAATATTGAGGGATTCCAAAAAACACCTTATGTTTGTGCTTTACAAGAATTAAAGTTAGAAAGAGACCTGGTACGCTTAAAAGTGAAATTGAATAAGTCTCTTAAATGGACTACACCTTCACATATTCTCTCTAATCTGAGTAGTCAAGGTGTTAATAATGGAAAAAACTAGGCTATCAAGGAGAGTTTCAACCTGCTGGGTGGCAAGGAAATACTATCAGTGGTTTTAGAAAGAAGGCTCCCAAATCTGTGGACAATTATTGTAAAAAAAGGCACTCTAAAGGGAATTGTCAAACCTGGAAAAGTGAAGGAATGAACAAATTCAGATATGTTCAGCAGGATAATATCAGCCAAATGGATTTTAAGTACTTGAATATGATGAAAAAGAACTCTCTACCGAGATGGGACAAAAAGGTTTTGGTCACACTATTGTCTTCATACTGAGAACTTAAACTCAGGTAGGTTCCCAAATCAAACAAGTGATCATGATTCCAAGTTGGAGAAAGGGGATTGCAGTTAGGAATGTTCACTAAAAGTAAGTGTTCAAGGCTTGATTTTTGAAGATCTGACTATGTTGTATTGCCCTGAATCTGGTACCTAGAGTGCCACATGGTGCGTATGACCCCAAAGGACCACAAGTTAACCTATGACTAATAGCATTGCATAACAAACTTAATAAATGTGGAATAGAAGGCTGAAAAGACATAAGGTTCAAAAATTTAATAAAACATAATATCTGGAGATACGGTATATCAATTCTAAAAAAAAATTGAAATAACTGTTTGAACATGTTATAGTCTGAACATGCTATAGTTTGAACATGCTAGTCAAATAGCCTCTAAACTATCTGAATAAGGAGTTGATGGGATATGTCCCCATCTAACTCCAAACACTAAAATAAACTAAGTACTAAAAGAATGAAATAATCAAATAATGATATCCTCGAATGATAAGGACTCACTGCTAGTGTGATTGCTGAAATTGGAATGCTACTAATGCTCTAGAGCTCATGCTTCTGAACCTATGGTATAACATAGCATAGCGCAAATGCATTAGTACGATTTACAGTACTGGTATGCATGTGAGGTAGGATTAATACAAGGGGTTTGTATACATGAACAATACTAACTGACTGAATAACATGAATGTGAGAATATATGCATGAATACGTGAACTGTAACTGAGATCCTGGCATCACTGAATCTGAATACTAATAACATAAGTTTTTGTGTAACTAATAAACTATTATTTGAATGACTGTTCCTGACAGTCCTGTTTGTGAGTTCTATTACTGAGACTAAAACTGTAACTGTGGGAAGTAGTCATCTAACCGACATTACCTAAATAAGACAATATAATTAAGTTGGGATCCAATCTGTAACCCCAATTAGAAGGGTGTCAATACCGCACCACTGATATGGACAAGCTGTGAGTAATCCCTCATCTAAAAGGTACTCTAAGGAGAACAGTGGAACCCTAATATAACAGGTTAAGCCACCTCATCTACCCTCAACTAGCAGGTTTGATGTCTTAACCTACATTGGCTACATAGTTCTAGAGTGCAAGAATTGCTTCTAAGAATCACGCCCACTAATAACAAGTGAGTTCCCATCCTTGGGATCACTCGGTGCTGAATCCTATTCCCATCTGAATAGACACTGAACATAATTAACTAAACTAAACTAGATTGTATTCATTGAGTTTCGTTGACTGCTGGAACATAACTAAGATTACTGAATTTCTGAGATTTCTGAGATTACTGAGTTTTCTAAGTCACATGACTGACTGAGTTCTATGAATTATGGCTTGACTGAGAGTATCTACAAAACATGACACTAGCTCTAGGCACACAGCTAAATTGTCAGGTACAAGTACCCCTAGGACTCGTAGCATAAAACTAACAAGACATGACATTTCTTGACAAATGACCATAGTCAACAATTCATAGTACAATCATTGGGGATTTTCATGAAGTATTTATATGCTCTAAGCTTACACATGAATAGGAATGCATGTAAACAGATCATAATTTCATAAACCTAATCTCGTGAGCATTACGTAATCTATTATAAAGCATAACAATAACGTGGGAGTCATATCGAACATAAGGGAGAAACATAGATTCATCAATTTTGGTCACAAATGAGTCATAAGGTATAATTCTTATTCTCTAAGGCATTTTATGAAACACCTTGCATGCATATCTTTAGGCTTAGGTATGAATATTAAAATAATACATAAATTCAATAATTTACACTTCCAATGTATAAATTTCATCCACATACTAACATATTTTCAGGTTAGTCATTAAAGACTTAAACTTGGAAAATTAAACAACATAAACATGGATATAATTCAATTCATACCATGAAATCCAAAGTTTATATTTCAAATAGGGTTTCTTGAGATTCATTGGTGAAAGGAACCCATGGATCAACACTTGACATACCTAGGTGGATGATTTCTTAAAGATTGATGGAGGAAAGCTTGAGTTCTTGACTTGAAATTAAACACCTAGGATTTTTTGTTCTTGGGGATTGATCTTTGAGAGAAATCCTAATTTGCTGTTACAGATGAATAATGAAGTTATGAGTTGTGGTCTGGTATAGACTAGTGTTATCTAGCTAGAATTTCATTTCTTTGCAATTTTATTCAGTGGCGTGAGTAGCTATAGCCCAATTTAATGCCTTTTTTCCTATAGCGACGCGAGGTTGATTATTTTCCCTCTTGGTTAGTTGTTTTAGATTGATTCGAGAATGTATTGTGATATAGAAGGTAAGTTGACCTTTCATGGTTCTGTATGGTTCTAGAGTTGGAAATTTAGTTATATTTCCCGTTCTTGAATTTAAGACTCTTATACTTGCTCATTTGTGCAAAATTTGTTTCTTTGGCTATCTTTTTCTATATATCCCATCTTTGAGCTTGGCCGATTTTAGGTTCCTTCTTTTTTTGTGGTTACTTTATTACCTAATAGAGATTGTATTTTGATATCGAGAATCTCTTAGATTTGTTGGGTTCTTCTCCTAATAATGGTTTACCATTGTTTTTGGTGTGAAGTTGGATGCTTCATTTTTGCCATGGTATGATTTTTTCTAAAGTAGAGTAAGAGAGTCGGAGGTAGGTAGTCTTTCTTATGATCATTTCTTGAGTTGCTTGGTTCATTTTTGGGTTGGTGGTATTGGTACTGGGATTTTCAGATCATGTACTCAGTGGGAGTAGTATGCTTGAGTTGGATTCCACTTGGTTTATTCTCGGTTGATAGGACATCCTAGAGCAGATCGTTCAGTGATGATTAGTTATGCTTTGGACTTCTAGATTTCAGTTTTGAGTATCATGCAGACAAGTTGCAGCATTTTTTATCAACTTCAATTTTTAAGTTCTCTATATAAGATTGCACGGATGAAACTCTGATGATTTTCCACTTGTTTGGTGTAGATAGAAAGTATGGATTCATAAAAGAAGGATATATTTAGATTTGGAGTCGGTAGTATGACTCCTGCCTTGGGTTGTTTTTGGCTCGAATAAAACTTTGTCGATTGCACAAGTATCAAGATAGTATTAGTGTGTTGTGGTTAAGATTTGCATACATCAGCCTCTTTTGGTTCAGTTAGAGGCCAGTTGGTAGTTGAGGTTGAGTTTTGACTGTATGGTAATAAAGGAAGAGAACAGGTTGAAAAAGGGACAAAATTCCTTGGAAATGTTCTCTCTTTGGGGAGGTTATTTGGGAAGTCATGCTCAGAGCATGCGGGCCCAATACCTCAACCTTTTAAGCTTTTGAAGTCCTTCTATCTGTTGACTTTCGGGGATGAAAGTCCTTTTAGTAGTAGATATTGTAATGACCCTTCAGGTCATTTTTCATATTTCTGCTTACTTTTATTGTTAGAGCTTTCCCATAGCTACCCAAGTCACTTATGACTTGATGGAACTGACATTTCAGTTATCGGACAGTTTATTTTGTTCTTAGGGACAATTCCTTATTTTGAAGTTTTTTCTAGTTCGAAATGACCACCGAGCAAAAACTTTAGTAAAACAATCTCGTATGCAAATTTTGACTACGCCATGAGCTCATTTCTATCTATTGGTCAAAAAGTTAGAAAAGTGGAAATTTGGGTCGGGGGCCACATTTGGTCAAAATGACCTTGGATGGAAAATCTAAATTTTCCATTGCATCCGAAATATCGAATTTAATGTGGTTACATAGTTTATATACGTATATTGAATTTCAGAATCCTGAGGCATTGGCGAAAACTTGGGAATTTTTTCAAGTTTCCTGACAATAAGTACTACGATTGCACAAGGGAGGATGACAATTTCCATACCTGCTCCTGTATCAAAGTATTGCGATTGCACTCCTGGGGGTGCAATTGCCATTCCTGATTACCAGGTATGGGTATAAAATAACCCCTTAGGCCGCGTTTTGGCCAATTTTCACTCATCCTTGAGAACCAAGAACCTTAAAAGAGTGTGCTAACTTAAAATTGAGTCTTGGGGGTGCCTTGGGAGTTTGATTAACATTTATTATCGCAAATATCTTTTGATTTAAGGTAATATTTCTTCCCATTCATGGTGAAATTGGTTCTTGACCTAAAACTGCAATTAGCTTGAAGGCTTGATTTTAGCCACAAATTAGCTTAGTTTTCAACCATTTCTTGAGGGTTATGATTCCTCTATCATGTATGAACTTGAGTTAACCTTGAAAACATAATTATCATAAGTAGGACCCAGTTGGGGTTTTCCATGTCGTTTTTGGACCCAAAGTACAAAGGTATAATATGGGTATCATTATTCTCGTATTGATGAGTAGATTACCATTTTGATAGAGAGATGGCACTATGATATTATGAAGTGAAGACAAATGTTTGGTGAATGATTTAAGGATTTGTGGTTCGGCTTCGATATAGGCCTTTGTCTACTTTTCTACGTAAGATGATGCACGTTATATATTGTATGTGAATGTGAATGTTAAGATTTATTATGGGTCAAATGTACTAGTCTTTATTTTTGAATATTACGAGATGAGATGAGGGTTTTTGACCTATAAGGCGAAATGCTTATTGCACTTTTAGGATCCTTTTGCATTCTCCCTAGATTAAACTAATTTGTAGAATGGATATGATATGATGCTAGGTTTGGGATGTGGTTTAAGCAATAAAATCTTGGTTAGTATATTTAACCCTATTTGGGCTACTATAGTGATCTTGAAACCTTAATTTAGGCGGAGTTGACTTAATTGCCCATGTTTCTAGATGAAATTCCTATCTTAAGACTAGTTATGACTTATTTGACATCTAAAAGTTAAACTAGATACCTTAGTGTAGTTTGGGTATAATATAGATACCAAAAATCCACTTAATATTCCAACCATCCATGAAAACCAACATAAATATATGCCAATAGAGTAAATATACCATCGATACGACATTAGGCTTTTTCATCAAACAAGATACAACTAATTTCACATACCCAAGGCCACAAATATGAAGAAAGTTAAGCCATAACCTACCTCGAATGTCGAAAATTGGACCAAACAACCTTCTACACAAAGAATTTCCCTCATGAATGGACCCAAAATTAACAAAAACATATAATATAGAATCTATGCGTCAAAAGAAAACCAACGATACCTATTCACCTAATTTTGAGTCGGGGTCAAAATTAGACCCCAAAATGGATTTTCAATAAATAAGGGTAAAATTGGAATTTTTGTCCAAAAATATATATCCTAAGATTAAAGGAACTCATAGGAGAAAACCCAAGTGAAAACGGAGTAAATTTGGGGTTTGAGTCAAATAAATGATAATCTAGGCATTTCGAACCACAATCCCCATATTTTACCTTTCAATTCACGTTTAAACAAGATTTTAAATGATAACATCGAAGAGAAGTAGTTGAAATAGGAGTTTTGGAGCTTACCCAAACTTTGAAAGGGAATAAAATGCTCAAAAACTCGATCACCAAGCTCCAAGGTTCAAAAATAGTGAAGAAAATTGAGAAAAGGATTATTTATACCTACGTGTCAGGTACCACAAAAGTGGTCAAGCGCCTGCTAAAACGGTCAAGTAATGTTTTAGAGGTAACTTCTTAGCATGTCAGTCTTCTAAAGCGGATAAGGGTCGCTTTAGTGGAAAATGCCCTTGCCGAGCTGGTAGCCGGCCGCTAAAGCGACCAAGTGGTGTTTTAGAGAATGCCCCTAAAGCAGCCAAACTAGAGCTTTAGCATCTACACCAGCAGAATATTGCACCAGCTGTAGAGACTTAGAATTCTTAGTAACCGCGAACCTCGGGAGATTCATTTGGAATCTCGAGTACGCAAATAAACGATGCTACCCCACTAAATTCGATGCTCCAGACTCAATGGCGATGTTAGATTTTCCAAAAACCTTTGTTTTCACAAAATTGACATCTGAGACCTATTTTCACAATATTCCAAATGGAGGGTCGAAATGATATATAAAATTTGTAAAGCCACACCAATAATGTAACCAACCTAAAATTGACGTTTCAGATCTGCTGATGCAGTTTGATTTGCCATCCGATGCACAAATCAATAAATATTGACCAAAGTCAACTATAAAGCTTTTTAAGCAACAAAAAACCTTAAACTCACACAAATCACATAAAAAAGTATCAGGAATCGGGCCAATCATCCACACATACTAGAAATACCCTAATTTAACCATTAGGGAGAGTAAAATAATCAGATCACACAGAAATAAGTATTTAACACAAATCACCAAAAGTCAGGTCATTAAATCATCTACCACTAAAAATCTAGTTTGTCCTTGAACTAAGGGCATTAGAGATACTTGAATCCCCAAAAAGTTGGAGATAACTACCATGCTTATCAGACTCAACCTCCTGAGTAGATTAATTTATAGGCTAATGCCTCCACTCCACCTTAACTACAAGAATAACTCTAGAACACAACCATCTAAAGTCCCTATCTAAAATGAAAACAGACTCCTTAACAAAAGACAACCACTCATTCAACTGGACTGAATCCTAACAATTGAGTGAGACTCATCCAGAATGTAATGCCAAAACATAAAAACATTAAAAATTGGTTGAACAGTTGATAAATCTGGGGGCAAGGCCAACTCATAAGCCATATCTCTAGTAGTTTAAAGAATCTCAAATGACCCAAAATACCTAGGGCTAAGCTTGCCCCTCTTTCCAAACCTTATAACGCCCTTCACGGGCGACACACAACGGAAAACTCAATCACCAATGTTGAATCTCAAGGCACAAAGTCTACGAATAGCATAACACTTCTGCTTACTCTGATCCACTCGAAGTCTATCTTGAGTGATCTGTACTTTACCCAATGACTCACGAATCAAGTCCATACCATGAGGTTATTCTCAGAAACCTTAAACCAAATAACTGAAGAGTAACAACACCTACAATACAATCCCTCGAATAGAGCTATCTTAATACTGGAATGGTAGCTATTATTATATGCAAACTCTGCCAAAGCTAAGTACTGCTACCACTGCCCACCAAAGTCCATCACACAAGTGCAGAACATATCCTTCAAAACCTAAATAGTCTACTCCGACTGACCATCGATCTAGGGGTGAACTTTGTACTAAGATCAACCCGGGTACTAACTCCTCCTTAAAAGTGTTCAAAAAGTGGGATGTGAATGCTAAACCTTAATTTGAAATGGTAGACACTGGCATACTATGAAGATAGACTATCTCCTAAATATACATATGGGGCAACCTCTCAGCATTGAAGGAAGCTTGAACCAAAATGAAATGAGAAAACTTGGTCAATTGATCCACGATGACCAAAATAGTATCAGAACCACAAAAACTATGAGGAAACCTAGTCATAAAGTATATAGTGATCTATTCCTATTTTCACTTGACAATGGGTAACCTCTAAAGAAAACCACTAGGTCTTAAATGCTCGGCCTTCACCTACTACAAACATAAGCAACAAGTTACAAAATTTGCTACATCATTCCTCATATTACCTCACTAGTAATGCTGCCTCAACTCATGATACATCTTAGTCACTCTCGGAAGAATGGAATAACTGGAATAGTAAGCCTCTTGTAAAATCAATCTAATCCAATCACCCACTTTCGTTATATAAACTCGACCAGAAATCATCAAGACACCATCTGGATCAAGTGAATGTTCCTTAGCCTCACCACTCCATACCTTATCTCGAATCACTCTTAACCCAACATCCTTAAACTGATAGCTTGAATCTGCTTCAATAAAGAAGACCTGGCCTCCACGAATACAAAAACACACCCAGGTGTAGAAATATCAAAACAACCATCTAGTTAACTAAAGGCTAAACCCCCAAGGTTAAAGGTCTCTATTGAGTCAAAAGATATGCTAAACTACCCATGCTAGTTGACTTTTGGCTCAAGGAATCCGCAACCACATTATCCTTGCCCTAGTGATAGAGAATAATTAAGTCGTAATCCTTAAGTAACTTAAGCCAATGACACTACCTCATATAAATATCTCACTGGGTAAAGAAGTATTGAAGGCTACAATAATCTAAGAAAATATCTCAACAGACTCCATATAAGTAGTGCCTCTACAACTTTAGAGCAAAACAACTCTGCACAAATCCAAATAATGGGTAGGGTAATTCCTCTCATAGGGCTTCAACTAACAAGAGGAATAAGTAATCACCCTCCTCTTACATCAATATAGCACCTAACCCAATAGTAAAAGCATCATTAAAAATAGTAAAACCCACGCCCTGCTAGGGAAGGATCAAGATAGGAGCTAAAGTCATCAAATCCTTGATCTTTTAAAAGCTATCCTTAAAAGCATCAGACCATTGAAAAAAAATATTCTTCTGAGTCGACTTGGTCAATAGAGTTGCGATAGATGAAAAACCCTCAATAAACTCCAAATCTCAGGAGAGAAATAGGCCTATTCCAATCCCAAACCACTTTAATCTTGGATGGATAGACCATAATACCATCCTTGGTCTCCACATGACTCTAGAAAAAGATAGACTCTGACCAGAACTCATACTTAGAGAACTTAGCATACAACTTATCTTTCCTAAATCTTTGAAGTACAATCTGCAAATGGTCCTCATGATCAGTCACAATCTTGGGTAAACCAAGATATTATCTATACAATGACAAAAGAGTCAAAATACAGTCGAAATACCCAGTTCATCAACTCTATGAATGCAGTTGAGGAATTTGTTAACGCAAAGGATATAACTAAGAACTCATAATGACCGTATGGAGTCTAAAAAATTCTCTTTAGGATATTCGGAGCTCTAATCCTCAACTGGTGATACTCAAACCTTAGATCAATCTTTTAAAACACCTAAGAACTCTAAAGTTGGACAAATAAATTATCAATACATAGAAGAAAATACTTATTCTTAACTATTAATTTGTTCAACTATTGATAATCAATACACATATGCATCGACCCATCCTTTTTTTTCACAAACAAGACAGGCATACCCTAAGGTGATATACTAGGTTAGATAAATCCCTTATATATCCTACAATTGATCCTTTAATTCCTTTAACGCTGATGGAGCCATCTTATAAGGAGGAAAAAAATAGGCTTGGTGCCCGGTACAAGAATAATGGCAGAGTTGATGTCATGATCTGGAGGCATATAAGGAAAATCCATAGGGAAAATATCCATAAATTCAAAGTCAACTCAAATAAAATCCAAAGAAGGAGGTGAAACAAGACTAGCATAATGAATATGAGCCAAAAAAAGACAAACAAGCCCTCTTAACCAAGATGAGCCTGAATAAAAGATATAACTTTCTTGGGGACCGAATGAATCACACCCTTCCAAGGTATGCTCAGCACACCTGGTGAAGCTAAGGTCACGATCTTAGCATAACAATCTAGGACAGTATGCTAGGGAGCTAACCAATCCATATGGCAAAGTCAACCATATCTAAGACCACTAAAGAGTCTCATACGGGTTTTGATACACAAATAGAAACATCATGACACTCACAAGAAAAATCAAAACTCGAAGAAAAATTTACAGACACATAGGAGAAAGCCAATCTTAACTAAAAAAACATAGATAAAATTATAAAACAAACAGGAATGACATATGTGATGACAGTGTTGAAATTCTCTACCTCCAACCTGAAAGGTATAGCATAGAATTGACAACCTCCAGCACTTGACTGGGCAGTACCTTGAACACTAATACGAGGACTACTACCTCTTCCACTTATATCTCTTATTGAACCTCTACCTCTCACAATCGATATAGGAGTAGTTCTAAAGACATGATGGGGATTGTCCCTATCCTAATGGCCAGTCTTCTGAAACACCTAGCAAACCCTATGGCTCAGCTCAATAGAAGGAGATACGATTGAACTAGAACGACCATGAAAAGCTATCGAGCCAAAGGACCCACTACCTAAACTCTATAGGGCTACCTGCATGGATCTACTGTGGTACCCACAGATACCTCTAGAATCTCTACCTCTAGAGAGATGTGACCTCAAAACTCACCTTAATAACTTACCTTATTTTCATCTAATGAGTGGTGATTTTACCACTCATTTGGACTCAATTTTAGGGCATATTACCTTGTCTCAAATGAGTAAATGAGTCATAATTGTGATTTCAAGCACTAATATCTACTCTTTGCAGGTATAGGAGTTGAAAAGACAAAGAGATATAGATTGAAGATTGAAATGATCAAAAGGCAGCAGAAAAAGTGCAGCTGAAGAACTGCAGTGAATTAGCCTCAGTTACCACGGTTGTGGTCCATGGGCTGTGGTCGCAGTCAGTTAAGATGGTTAATCAATCGCGAACGTGAAAGTCAATCACAGTCGCGTAGCTATGATTGTAGCTAGACTTACAAGATTACGGCTTAGAGAAATTTCAGCCCAAGGGAAAAACTGTATTGTATGTGCTGATCCCAATTTGAACAAAAAGTCTTGAAATCCTTATATATCTCATCATTCATTCCATCACATTCCTTCTTCCCTAATTTTTCTAGGTTCTAGCATAAGACTTTGTAGCCTCCATATTTTGAAAAGAAAATATTGTATAATTTTTGGGTGAATAATACACTGGAGACTTTTCAAGTGGAATATTTGCTCACTTCCATTGTTGATATAATGGAGTATCCAAGTTTGAAGTAACGTTCGCTTAGATCTACCATAAATTGATTCAATGGAGGTTATGGGTATATCTATGCTTGTTTATCTTATGTGTAGCCAAATCTCCCTCTTGGGGTTTTGTGTGAATAGGGGTCAAGTGTGTATGTGTTGTTATTGTTAGCATCTATTTGGTAGTTTATGTTTATGGGTTCTATTATTGCTATGTAGTTTGGTTGGGATTTGATGGGTTAAAACTTCAAATACCCACATGGGCTTGATAGGTGAAAGCTCCAAGCTCTAAAAAACCCTAAGGCTATCTTTGAAAGAAGGGTTTTGGGTGAAGTTTAGGAATCTATATCATCCTCAAAAGAGGGATGTGGAGACCAAAGAAATAATAGACAATTATGTGTTTAGTTTGCTAAATTCTCACTATCTTACAAATTAGGGTAAAAGTGAGGTTGACTATGCCTTGGGTGTCATCTAAGAAATAGGGATGCCTTGATTAAGGTTGTGGTTACTAATTGTTGAACACTTCCATTAGGTATTCCAAAGGATCAATGGGTAAAAGTTTGGTGTTTTGTTGAAAGACTAGCTTCAAAATCTATAACCAAACATACCGATATTTGACTTACTAAATCGATGTTGATGATTAACTCCCACATTTCACTACCATAGTAATGCATAATCCAAGGATCTATGCATAATTGTTAAAACTCTAGTTATTTGTAGCCCTAAATTTATACTAGAAAATCCAAAAAAGAAACATTATTATAGGAACTCACCTCCCCCATTTTATCTTTTTGTACCATTTGTTTGAGTTTCACTTGTAATTATCATTTTAAATTAATTTGATCTCAACTCACACTGTTCCTCGTGGATTTGATCCTGACTCCAAAGTTGGGCAAATATATTAATGACAACTGCCTTACATTCAAATTGACGTGTAAGTTGAGCGTTATAAAAAATGGCGCCATTGTCAGGGAATAATTTGGCTTATTAAGTTAGTTTGAAATCTTAGTTACATGCTTGACTTCAAGCTGTAAATATTTGTTTGTGATTTTTCTTTGTAGGTAGATTTTATTTTATTTTTACTTTTATTGATGGCATCTTCTAACAAATATAAGTTTAATGATTAGAAGTCATATCGTGGCCTCCCATGTTTATAGTATTACAGACCACACAAAAGGAAAGATTGTAAGTATGCTCCCTGAGGAGAGATTTTAAAATCTCAATCCGAGTGGGAGTATGGTTGCCCCATATGTGGTTGTCTACAAGGACATTGGGATGAGTGTCCAAACAGCCCCTCCCCCTATTATACTAATCAAGTTGCTAGCTCTTCTTATGAGTTTGATAAGTCCCATAAAGAAAAGAAATAAGAACAACAATCCAAATCCACTAGTCTTGAAGCAATGCTCTAAACTATTTGGATCGAGTAAATGCAATAGGGGAGAATATGGAATCCATGTACAAAGAATGGGCGGGTGTCAAGGAAGAGTTATTAGGTAAAGAAAAAGATCTTGAAACTATTACTACCTTTCCCATTACTCAAGAGGAGTTTTATCATGAAGACAATCCAAGCTATGATGATGATACGGGTGTAGCAAGTTATCCAATAATTTCATGACCATTCACACGTAGCTAAGCTCGGGAGTTACAAAAACTCCAAGCCTTTTTTATGCAAATGGCCGTTTGTGAGTTGGTGATTGATCCACCTAATGGTCTAAATGTTTTTAAGTGTGAAGAGGAGCCTTGAAGTGTAATAAGCTTACACTCCAAGGCCACCCCATGACAAGGGCAATCTAGTCATTTACTCCTTTATTTATGGTGTAATATAAATAGATGATATTAGGGTTATTTGGAAGCTAGTTCTTACATAATATTTTGAGACATAAACACTTGTAATATTAAGGAACTTCTCTCTCTTCCATTGGAGAAGCCCCAAATCTGAAAACTCACAAGTAGAGTGATACTTGTGTTGTTGTATCTTGGCTAGAAACAAGGATCTTGAGGTCATAGAGTTCCTCTTGGTCCAAGTAAGAACTTGGTGTTAATATTGTTTAGTGTTAGGGTCGTCTCTTGTTTTTAGTGTTCTTAGACTCTTGAATATTACATGTTAAGTTACTATCTTCTTGTAATCTTGTTAAGATTGTGTTTTGTAATCTTAAAGTCTAGTGAAGCCGTATGGGGCTCTTTCGATTCACTAGCACCTTGTTGACTTGCAGGTTCTTATTAAAAACTTCATCATCTTGTTCTAAAAACGTGATTCTTGAAGCCTACTGAAGCCGCGTGTGGCCTATTTTGATTCACTAGCACTTGTTGTTCAACTTGTTGTTCTTGTGTTAGTTTGTTCATCTTGTAGTTGTTGATGGATTCTTGCATTGTGGACATGATAGTGTATCATTTGGTATCAAATCAAGGCTGGTTGTGTTCCTAATCTACCAATTTTGGGCTCTCTTGGACAAAAATTCAAAAAAATAAAAATTGTTGAAATCTGAAAATTCCAGAAAAAAGAAAAAGAGAAATCTGTCTATCTTGCTGTCTTGGCTGAGATTGGTGTTTGTGTGTATCTAGGTGTTATTTTACTTTTTTTAGTCTGTTTCCAGTGTTGGTTTCTTTCTCACCAACACTAAAAGTGTCTAGATCTAAAGTTGAGCTTATAATAGTGACCATTGTTGTGGTGACTTGAAGTGGGTTGTAGGTTGTACCTTGTTGATGACAATTGGGGGTTTTGTGTTGTGTTCTTGAAGAAGTTGATATTGTGTTCTTGAAGGTTGTTGTGGTGTTCATCTTGTTCTTCATTTATTCTTACAACTTAAGACAACAAATGTGTAAAATAGATCAAAAAGGTTGTAAGACAAAAGTTATAAAGTTATCACTTCCTAGACTTGACAACCACTTTTCCTTAAATCAAGGGACCTTGTTTTGTAGAATTAGTACAGTCAAATCTCACCTTTTGAGCTTGAAAAGTTGAAAAAGAGTACAAAACTTTTATTTTCCCTCCAAAACCAATTGTCATCCATTACAAGTTGTGTGAATATTAAAATTTCAGATTTGTGACAAAAAAAATTGTGTGGGACCAAGATCAATTACATGCTGCCAAATCACCATTGCTACTGCCACGTCACTAATATGCTCAAATTTGGATATTTTCTAGTTTCTAATTTTTTATTCTTGGTTTCCTTACTTGGTTCTAGAACTAGTTAACAAACTAGTACATTCCTACTAGGTTGTCAATTAGTCCTTTGAATCCGTTTGTTCGTGTCAACGATTACTTGGGTGCTTTTCTCTTTTGAATACATTGCTAATTCTTTGTTCTATTACGATGAGAATTCTTTGAGTCTTCAAACAAGAATCCACTCCGTATAAGAGATTACTCATACCTTAAGGATTCACGGGTTACTAGCCAATCTACAACACTTGTGGAACTAAAGTGTGAGGTCATCCAAAGAGTGTAAGTGAGGAGAGGATTTTTTTTCACTAACTTGTTTGCTTATATTGTAGCTAATACCTTGACAATGGAGGGGATTACATCCAAAAATGTTGCTACTAATGCTCTTGACTATATAAGGGCCACTCTTGAGGCCATTACCCGAACACTTGAAAGGTTGAATACGGAAGTTGGAGCCGTGAGAGGGGATTTGACAATAATAAAGGGAGATGTGTCAGCTATTAGTAGGAGATGAGAACAAGTGGAGAGTCAAAGGAACTCCCGCCCTTCTACTCCTCTACATTTTTCTTCAAGTGGGCATGATAGAACTTTCTCCGCAACCATCACTCCCAAAATATTGCACCAAATGCTAAATCCACCCCAAGCTCCACTAATGCCGCAAGCCAAACCACTTCTTTCCCTCCAAATCGTGACCCCACTAGACCAATACATTTCCAAACTCCTCAAGTTCCACAAGAGGGACTTAGACATCAAGTACCTCCGCTAAATCCAAACCCTCTCTTCAAAGCTCCATTAAACCAAAGACCACCACCTCCACAAAATCCAATTCCTCCAAATCAAGTTCAAAATGTCCAAAACCATCCAGCCCACTTTGAGGAAATGGTAGAGAGGAATATGAAGAATATGGGGCCTTTGATGATGCTTACATTGGATAAGGAGATGAGAAAGGGTCGTGGAGATCAAAGGAGGTACCAAGGGTATGGAGAAAGGGGAAACCGACACCAAGAGCAAGATATAGGCATCAAAACCATCAAGTTAAGCCTACCAATCTTTAAAGGTGAAAGTGACCCCGAGGCCTACTTATCTTGCGAATTGGCTTGTGACAAAGTTTCCCAAGTTAATGATATCTTCGAAGAAAAGAAAATTTCTTATGCCATAGCTCATTTTGAGGGTTATGCTAACACTTGGTGGGAGTACGTCAAGCAGTTAGGTAATAAATTAGTTAATGGGCAGCCACCACCTTGGTTTCGGTTAAGGTACTTGATGAGACAACGGTACCTTCCTGAGAGTTATCGCCATGAGTTTCTTGCTAGATTGTACAAATTATGTTAAGGTAATAAAAGTGTGATGGCATATTATGATGTGTTTCAACAACTTATGTTGAAGCTTGATCATCATGGGGAGCAAATCAGTCATGACATCATCCTGTTCAAGTGTGGGTTGAACAAAGAGATCTCCACTCATTTTACACTTCAAAAGTTTGATACCATTGAATATATTTTCTAAGTGGCTCTTGAGATTGAAAGAGAACTTAAAGAGAGGTCGTCGTTCAAGGCAAGGGGACAATCCACCTCGGAATGGCCTAGAAGCAAGGAGATGGCTTAATCCTCTTCGGGTTGGCCAAAAAACAAGGACCAACCCACTACTACAAGGCTGACCAAGCCCAAAACAGTCCACAAAATTCCTCCAAAACAAGAAGTTCACAAGTATCCTAACTCAAAAGGATTCCATTGTTTCAAGTGCCAAGGTTGGTGACATAAAACCAATGAATGTCCAAACCGACGCAACATGATCCTATGGAAAGGCCGAACCTCAATATGGAGAGGAACCCAAGAATAGACCACTTGATGATGATGATGATGATGATGGTGAAGATGTTTATCCGCAAGAAGGGACTGTGTGGTTCCAAACTTTGTAGTTAGGCGCGTTATGATTAGTAAGGCAATAGATGACCCAAGTCAAAGTCAAAATCTATTCCATATTAAATGTCTTGTAAAGGGGAGTGTGTGCACTTTGGTGATTGATAGTGGTAGTTGTGCAAATATTGTTATTGTTGCTATGGTAAACTTCTTGAAGTTTCCAACTACATTGCACATTAGTCCTTACAAGTTGTAATGGTTTAATGAATGTGGTAAATTAAAGGTCACAATGCAATGTGTGATACAGTTTAAGGTGGGAAACTACCATAATGAATTTCTTTGTGACATGATACCGATGCAAGTGCATCACTTGTTGTTAGGTAGACCTTGGAAATATGATAGGTCTACCAAAAATGATGGGAGGTTCAATCGATATACATTTGAGAAGGATGGCTGAAAGGTTACACTTCATCCTCTTTTGCCTTCCCTAGTAAATGAGTGGTATCAAAAGATAAAAGAATTGAAGAAAAAGGGAAAGAAATCTAAAAAGGAAGAAAAAAGAGGGGGACCCGTAGGTGGGGAAGTAGCCAAGGCTGCCTCAACATCAAAAGGGAAATAAAACATGGTGATGTTGGTTAGAAAGAAGGAACTCTTCGTGGATCATGATGAGGACACACCTATGTTACTTTTGTCTAATTGTTTTAATACTAACCCCACTAATTCTTCCATTTCTCCTTTGATTTTTTTATGTGTTGCAGGATTATGAAGATGTATTTCCCAAAAAAATTCCACAAGGATTGCCCTCGCTTCGAGGAATTGAGCACCAATTTGACTTTGTGTCAGGCTCATAATTTCCAAACAAGCCGACTTATAAGAGCAACCCTACGGACACAAAGGAATTGAAACGTCAAGTTGAGGAACTCCTCAACGAAGGGTATATCAAGGAGAGCATGAGTTCGTGCATGGTTCTCATGCTACTAGTGCTTAAGAAATACGGAATGTGGTGTATGCCTGTGAACTGCCGAGCCATCACAAGATTATGGTAAAATATCATCACCATACCCTAGGTTAGATAATATGATTGATGAATTAAATGGTTCATGTTTATTTTTCAAGATTGATTTAAGGAGAGACTATCACCAAATAAGAATACAACCCGGTGATGAATAGAAAACCGCCTTCAAGACCAATTTCGATCTCTATGAATGGATGGTTATGCTATTCGGCCTAACAAATGCTCCAAGTACTTTTATGAGGCTAATGAATCATGTGATGAAGCATTTATTAGAAAGTTTGTTTTTGTTTACTTTGATGATGTCTTGGTTTATAGTAAATCTTTAGATGAGCATGTGATGCATTTACAATGTGTGTATGATGCCCTTAGAAAGGAAAAATTATATGAAAATCTGGAAAAATGCTCCTTTGGTGTTAATGAATTTGTTTTATTGAGTTTTGTTGTTAGTTCAAGAGGGGTCGAAGTGGATGAATCCAAGGTAAATGCTATAAAAAATTAGCCAATCGCACAAACTGTTGGATAAGTAAGAAGCTTCCATGGGTTGGATAGTCTTTATAGAAGGTTTGTCAAAGGATTTAGCACCATAACCGCCCCAAAGATCAACACTTCAAGTGGGGTGATGATCAAGGTAATGATTTTAAAGCTTTGAAAGCTATGTTTATCTCCACGCCTTGCTTTGAAAGCTATGTTTATCTCCACGCCTTTGTTACAATTGCCCAACTTTGATAAGACATTCAAAGTCAAGGGCGATGTGAGTAAAGTAGGCATAGGGGCTATTTTGATGTAAGATTTAAAACCCATTGCTTACTTGAGAGAAAAGCTCAAAGGATAAACTCTAAAATACTCTACGTATTATTTAGAGTTATATGCCTTGATTAGAGCCTTGGCCACTTGGCAACACTATTTATGGCCTAAGGTGTTCATGATTCGAACAGACCATGAATCCTTAAAGCATCTTCAGGCACAAGACAAGCTTAACAAATGGCATTCCAAATGGATTGAATTTCTTGAGACTTTCCCTTATGTTATACAATACAAGAAGGGTAAGGACAATTTAGTAGCCGATGCTTTGCCTAGAAAACAAGTTCTTGTGTCCACTTCATCGTCCAAATTGATGGGTTTTGGGATCTTAAGAAGATTAGGGAATACAAAGAATTGGGTAGGGACAACTGGGATTTGACTAGGGGTTCAAATTCCTATACCAAGTTTAATGGTTACTTATTTAAAGGTGGATGATTGTATGTACCCTCTAGCTCTTGGAGAGAGTTGTTTTGGGATCAAAAAGACCCTCAAAATATTAGAGGAGAAATTCTATTGGCCAAGAATGCCCAAGGATTTGGTTAGGATTTGCGGCCAATTTCTAGAATGCAAAGAAGCCTAATCTCGGCTCCAAACTAATGGGTTATAAATCCCGCTACCTATCCCTCTACTTTCTTGGCTTGATATAACTATTGATTTCATGTTGGTGTTGCCAAGTACTAGACGAGGCTGGGATAGTATCTTTGTTGTAGTCTATCAATTTTCTAAGATGGCGCACTTTATTCCTTAATTTAAATGTGATGACGCACCTAGAGTGGCCTCTTTGTTTGTTGATAATGTTATCAAATAGCATGGTGTTCCGAGGACCATTAGGAGTGATAGGGACTCTAAGTTCCTAAGTCACTTTTGGAAGTCCATGTGGGGTGGGCTTGGTACCAAGTTGTTGTTCTCTATGTCTTTCCACCCACAAACCAATGGCCAAATGGAAGTAGTAAATAGGACTTTGGGTGCTATGCTACGTTCCATGGTTAAGTGAAAAATGACTTCTTGGGAGGAGCACTTACCATTGATCAAGTTTGCCTATAGCCATTTCATACACTCAAGTACGGGAATGACTCCCTTTGAGTGTGTATACAACCTCAACCCCATTACCTCTTTGGATTTAACGCCTTTGCCAAGTGATCTCACGATTAGCTTAGATGGAAGCAAGCGGGCAGATTCTATGAAAAAGTTACATGAGAAGGTGCGGCTTCAACTTGAGAAGAAAAACCAAGAAATTGCAAGGAGGGCTAACAAGGGGAGAAAGAAACTCATTCTTGAACTGGGAGATTGGGTGTGGGTGCATCTTCAAAAGGATTGGTTTCCATCATAAAGGAAGTCCAAACTGATTCCGAGGGGTGATGGTCCATCTCAAGTACTTGAGAAAATCAATAACAACGCCTACAAAATTGACCTTCCATCGAAATATCAAGTGCACAACACTTTTAATGTGTGTGAACTTTCTCTCGTGGATGCGATTGAAGATGACTAAATTTCAAATTTGAGGTCAAATTCCTCTCAAGATGGAGAGGATGATATAGGTGTAGCAAGATATCTAACAAGTTCATGACCATTCACACATAGCCAAGCTCGGGAGTTACAAAAACTCCAAGCCTTGTTCATGTAAATGGCCGTGTGTGCATTGGTGATTGATCCACCTAATGGTATAAATGTTTTTAAGTGTAAATAGGGTCCTTGAAGTGTACTAAACTTACACACCAAGGCCACCCCATGGCAAGGGTAATCTTGTCATTTTCTCATTTATTTTTGGTGTAATTTAAATAAATGATATTAGGGTTATTTGGCAGCTAGTTCATTCATAATATTTTGAGACATAAAAACTTGTAATATTGAGGAACTCTCTCTCTCTTCCATTGGAGAAGCCCCAAATCTAAAAACTCACAGGTAGAGTGATACTTGTGTTGTATCTTTGGTAGAAACAAGGATCTTGAGGTCATAGAGTTCCTTTTGGTCCAAGTAAGAACTTGGTGGTAATATTAAGTCTTTAGATGTTATTAGGGTTATTTGGCAGCTAGTTCATTTATAATATTTTGAGACATAAACACTTGTAATATCAAGGAACTTCTCTCTCTTCCATTGGAGAAGCCCCAAATCTAAAAACTCACAGGTAGAGTGATACTTGTGTTATCTTTGGTAGAAACAAGGATCTTGAGGTCATAGTTCCTCTTGGTCCAAGTAAGAACTTGGTGTTAATATTCTTTAGTCTTAGGGTCCTCTCTTGTTGTTAGGGTTCTTAGACTCTTGAATATTACATGTCAAGTTACTATCTTTTTGTAATCTTGTTAAGATTGTGTTTTGTAATCTTGAAGTCTAGTGAAGCCCTGTAGGGCTCTTTTGATTCACTAGCACCTTGTTTACTTGCTAGTTCTTATTGAAAACTTTATCATCTTGTTCTAAAAATGTGATTCTTAAAGCCTAGTGAAGCCATGTGTGGCCTATTGTGATTCACTAACACTTGTTGTTCAACTTGTTGTTCTTGTGTTAGTTTGTTCATCTTATTGTTGCAGCTGGATTCTTGCATTGTGGACTTAATAGTGTATCAAATGATACACTTGGTAGAAAAGATTCCTCAATGACTTCCCAATCATCTGACTCATACGAGGGAGAAGAGCCTATAATAAAGGAAATGGGGCTAGAGACCAAAGAAGAAGCCAAACAAATCTCTTATGATGACTCTAGCTCATTTCGGGGTGGCTATGCTAAGTTGGATGTATTTCGTAAATTAAGGAAGGGATCCCATTCTGACCACTTTTCAACATTATGCTTGTTAGATTGGACGAAAGTTTATCTACTTGGTTTAGTGATGAATTAGGGAGAGAGGTAACTCCACCATTATATTTTGAAATTTGGCAATCCAATAGATCATATGGAGACCTATATATCAATAGCGAAGGAACTCGACTTTCTAAGCCCAACAAATGTCCTATTGATGCACACTTTTTTACTTAAGGAGCCAAACTACAAAATGGATGCAAAGTAGGGTAAAAGGTTAAAGTCTTCAAAGTGGCATGATAGAACATTCATCATCATGCCTCTACATTTGCCGAATGCTCCTCAAAGATGTAATGATAAAAATTGGGCAAGAAATTCAAATCTTGTAAGTGATGACGTAAATGGGGATCAAAGAGGAGTAGAGTCGCGATAGTAAACCATGCGCTTGATGAGAGGCAACCCATTATTTTCATGTTTACATGTTTTACTTTTAAATAAATGACAAAATTCTAGTATGTTGTAGGTGCTTTGAGGTAGGTTGAATAACAAAAACAAGGAAAAACCAAGTTTTAAAGTGTAGCAGCCATGCAAAAATACAAGTCAAAATAGAGGAGCAGATGGCCTCAGGTACCACGATTGTGGGACACAGGCCATAATCACGATACCGTGATATAACCAATCAGGTCATGATCACGCCTCTCTGTCCATCTTTTAACATGGTTATTAATGTAGTTTCAGGGAGCCATTTAACCCTTCTTGTGCTTTTAAATTGTGTAGTGAGGTCATTACAAGTCAAACGATTGGGGGTATGGCCCTACCTTTGTGTGTATTCATTGGTTTGAAATACTTAAACTTAGTACGCGCGAGGCATAGAAATTTTGTGAGTTATTTGTTTTCATTTTTGGTTTTACATTTCTTTTAACAAGGGTAAATAGTCATGTTTAGGTTTTGAGGCATAGAAACAGGGGAATTCTGAGTACCCATGGCATTGTTAAATTGGGATCATATTATACACCATTGGCAAAGTCTGAGTAACCATATGGGTGGTTTGCCCATTTTGAGCCAAAATGTAAGGTTAAGGCATTGGTTGTGGCTATAGTTTAGAAAACTGTGAGTGGTGATAATGTAAAATAAAAAACCGCCCCTATCCAAAATTTTTCAAAAATCAAGGACATGAACGTGAACAATTTTGTAATAAAACTTTTTCTCTTTTTGTGACTCCACAAGTTTTTGACTTGTAAATAATGATAGATACTCGGATTTTGTCTTTCATGGGAGGGCCAATTGAGTTCCCTCGATGAATTTTCCATTCCATAGATGGTGAACTATTAGTATTCATCTTTGCTATACTTGTGTTTTCTAGAACTTGCCCTATTAGTCTTTTAAAGCTAATTTTGGTTGTAGTTGGTTGAAGAAATGATCTTAGGCCATCTTTGTGATTGTGGAAACCCACTCTAGCCTAAAAAGCCTACCCATGTATAAATGAAATCACTAGTTACCCATTTTAAGCCTTTAGACCTTTATTTGGCAAACACATTACAAGTCGTGAACCATTCTTTTTATCCCTCTTTTGAACCATACCCACCTTGAACTTAAAAATGTAACTTAAGGATAAAAGCCTAAGTTTGGGGTGGGAATATTGATAGAAGTAAGTATAGTGCCACAAAGTTGTTAGTGAAATGCCTAAGTACTTAACCATTGAAAAAAAATGACTAAAAAGTAAGGATTCAACAAAGGAAAGAATTGTATGGAAATTCCAAGAAAAAGAAATACATGAAAATATATGAATAATGGAAGCAAAAAGTAGGCATATGAAATGAGAGAAAACAAAGAGGAGTGGCCCATAGTCAAAAAGAAAGATTGAAAAGCGTGATGAAGATGTCCAAGGAAGGGTGTAGCCATGATGTTCCCAAATGATATCCTACCCTAAACCGAACCTACGTTACAAGCTTAGAAAGTCTTTGAGATCTCCAAGCATGTAATTTCTTCGTAGTGGTGATTGAAAATAGGTGTAAGCCTATATTATATGGCACTTGTTGCATAGAGATTTCTTTTGAAAGGGAGAGAGTTTTTGCACTTAAAATTCCCTATTGCATATTTGCTAGTTTGGTATGTGGAATTCTTTTTCTTATGAGGTTGGCATGTGAACAAGTTGAGGTGAGTGATTTTTCCATCTCCCAAGCAATGATTCAAGTGGAGTATCACTTAGTTGTGGTTAAAAAGGAGTCACTTCTAAAGTGTTAATTTTTGTTGCTCGGTTGCTCTTTAAAGTCTTGTGCATCCTTGGATAAAACATCTTATGATGAGGGGTGTAGTGGAAAATAACTTAGACCATGTACAATGAGCTATTGAGGTAGCAACTAAGGTTGAAGTCATTATGATCTTTAAGGAATAAAGTTTGGGCATAGATAAATCTATCTCATTGTAAGAGGTAGTGTTGTTGGAGGACAAACAAATGCTTAGGTTGAGGGTGTTGATGAGTGGTGATTTTACCACTCGTTCGCACTCAGTTTTAGTGCATATTTCCTTGTCTCAAATGATTAAATGAGTTATCATTATGATTTAATACACAAATATCGACTCTTTGCAGGTATAGGAGTTGAAAAGATAAAGAGATGTGGATTTGATACAATAATGTCGACAGAAGGCACAAAACACAATCCAAATCAGTCCACAATCTTAAGGATTTTCGAGGACCTAGATGGAGACCACTCTCGGATTCTCTATCAACAAGAAGAATACAAGATACAATGGTGTATATAATACCAAAAATAGCTACAAAATGTGAGGAACAAGATGAATAACAATAACACAAGTTTCAGATTCAATAAAGAACCCAAAACAGTCCACTACACTAGAGAAAATAACAAAAGTAAAGGACACATAGTGTGTAACACCCTAATTTTTTCTGGAACTGGAATGCCACACGGTTCTCATTATCTTAAAGGACCACAAGATAACCCTTTTCTGATATCTGTACCTGAGCACTGCATAATATACTAAAATAAATGTGGAGAACTGGTGGAATCTTGCCATAAGGTTTAAAGCATATAAAATACTCAAAACTAAAAATTGAAAATTGAATACTGATACATTTGTCCAAAAAGCTTCTAAACTATCTGAACTATGAAGTTTATGGGACATGTCCCCAACTAACTTTGTGTACTAAAAATAAACTGAGTCTAATTCCATAATAAAATAAGGATCATCCTCAAATTATGAGGACTCACTGCTAAGTCAACTGCTGCTAGCTGAGTTTGGATTGCTAAGGGTTCCCTAGCTCCACTCTTCTGAACCTATGGTATAAGACACCATAGTGTAAGAGAAAAGTATACATCAGTACTTTGAATGTACTGGTATGCTAGATGAGGTAAGGCTAAATGCAAGGGCTTATGCATGAACATAGATTAAATGAATAACATAAGAGTACTAACTGAGGATACATGTATGGACTGAATACTACCTCCTGAATATTTAAACTTCTGACAACTGAGTTTACTATTACTGATATTTGCATTTACTAACTCTAAGAGTATGAATAACTAAGTCTACTAATAACTAAACTCTAAGCTTACTAATATCGAATGATTGAAACTGAGATCAAACCTATCTAGCGGATGATCTTCAAATCTAGTAATAATAATAAAGAATGATTGAATCTGAGTTTGAGATCAGGCCTATCTAGCGGGTGATCTATGAATCGATTAATACTGATATTGGTTAACTTCATGTGAGACCAGGCCTTTCTAGCGGGTGGTCTATGAAACTATGGAACTATCTAAGTTCCTCACTGAGCTGAATAACCGTATCTGACAGTCTTGATTTCTGAGTGCTACTGTGATGACTGAGACTGAACTGAAATAGTGGGAGTTCTCACTTAACCAACATGCCCCAAATATGAGCTAGTGGGGTCTAACTTGTAACCCCAGCTGGAAGGGTGTCAGTACTATGCCACGGGTATAGACACTACTATGGTCAAGCCTCTCTAAGGGGTGACCCTGAATAGGAAGTCAATGCTAAGGCAATGAGCAACACTACCCATAGGCAGTCTACTGAGAGTGTCGGCCTCCTCATTGGCCTTGCCCAGATAATAAAGGACACTTATGTCATAATCCTTCAAGAGCTCCAACCACCTCCTCTGACGAAGATTGAGATCTTTCTGAGAAAAGATATACTAAAGGCTCTTATGATCTGTGAACACATCTAAATGAACTCCGTAGAGATAATGCCTTAAAATTTCAAGGCAAAAACTATGGTTTCTAACTAAAGATCATGAGTAGGATAATTCTTCTTATGAGGTTTAAGCTGTCTGGAGGCTAGGCTATGACCTTACCATGCTGCATGAGAAAACAACCCAAACCTACTTTGGATACATCACAGTACACTACAAAATCCATCTGAACTATCTGGAAAAGTCAAAAATGGAGCTGAGGTGAGTCGAGTTTTCAACTCCTCAAAACTCTTCTCATATGAATCTGACTACTGAAACTGAACCTTCTTCTGAGTCAATCTGGATATAGGGGATGCAATAGATTAAAATCCTTCAACAAATTGATGGTAATAGCCAGCCAAACCCAAGAAACTTCTAATATCTGATGGAGAGATGGGTTTAGGCCAGTATCTCACTGCTTCGGTCTTTTGAGGATCAACTGTAATGCCATCAATGGAGATGATATGACAAAGAAATGCAGACCTTATCCAAAATTTGCACTTACTAAATTTGGCAAAAAGATGATGATCTTTGAGGGTCTGAAGTATAATTCTGAGATGGTCTGCATGATCATGCTTAATGTGGAAATAAACCAGAATATCATCTATGAAGACTATAATGAACATATCCAAATACTTCTTGAACACGAAGTTCATCAAGTTCATGAAAGCTATTGGGGCTTTAGTAGACCAAAGGACATGACTAGAAATTCGAAGTGACCATACCAAGTACGAAAGGCTACTTTCAGAATGTCACATTCTTTGACTCTGACCTGATGATAGCCTGATCTGAGGCCTACCTTAGAAAAATAGCTGGCACCCTAAAGATGATCGAACAAGTCATCGATTCAGGGAAGTGGATACTTGATCTTGACAGTGACTTTATTGAGCTGACGGTAGTCTATAGATAATCTGAGAGAACCATCTTTCTTCCATACAAATAAGACTGGTGCACCCCATGGGGACACACTGGGTTTGATGAATCCCTTATCAAGGAGATCCTTCAACTGTTTCTTCAGTTTTTTGAGTTCTGCTGGTGCCATTCTGTATGGTAAAATAGATATAGGTTGAGTATCTGCAAGGAGATCAATGTCAAAGTCTATTTCCCTTCCGGGAGGAATTCCTCCAATATCTTTTGAAAGACATCTTAATATTCACTCACTATTGGGACTGATTCAAGACTGGTAGTTTTGGAACTAGTGTCTTGAACTCAAATAATATGATAAAAAATCCTTTAGATATCATTTTCCTTGCCCAAAGATAGGAAACAAGACGACCTCTAAAATTTGAATTACTACCCCTCCACTCTAGGACAGGTTCATTTGGAAACTGAAACTGGACCACTCTGTTTTTGTATTCGATTGTGGCATAGCAGGAATCAAGCCAATCCATGCCGGGAATGACATCAAAATTAGTCATCTCTAATTTGACTAAGTCTGCTGAAGTGACTTGCCGAGATACCATAATCGGACAGTTCCTGTATACCCATCGGGCTTTAATGGTTTTACCCACTGGGGTAGAGACTGAGATGGGCTCTGCTAAAATTTTAGGACTGACTCTAAAATCAACTGCTATATAAGGAGTAACAAAAGGCAAAGAAGCTCCTGGATCTAGAAAAGCATAAACATGCACATGAAAGATTTGTAACGTACCAGTAACCATATCAGGAGAATTTTCCTGATCTTACCAGGACTGGAGAGAATAAAGTCAATTTAGGCATTGCCCACTAGTAGCACTGAAGGTGGCACCCTACTGGTTTGGGCAACCAGACTGAGCTGGGGAATGGTTCTGCTGACCTTGATAACCTGACTGGGGTCAATCCCTAACTCTGTGGCTTGGCTTGCCACACCCAAAATAGACATCGTTGCCGTCTCTGCGAACACCTTTGTGGTTCTTACCATAAGTCTGACAAATGGGATTAGTATGGGCACTGTTAGGACTACCTTGAGACTTAGAGCCTGGCTCTCTATCTCTATTACCATCCCTGAACTTAGGAACTGGAGTGCTAGGTGAAGAAGGAGCTAGAACTGATAACAGTTTCCTCTTTTTGATTTGGGTTGAGCAAAGTTAAAACTACTTGTCCTTGCTCTTTTATTCTGCTTCTCCCTCATCTTAATATTCTGCTCTTCTATCTATTGAACATGTATTATAAGCCTGGCTAAAGCCATGTCACTAGTCAACATCACGAACCTACACTCATTGACCATACTATCATTCACCCCAGAAACAAACTTACTTATCTTAGCCCTTCTGTCTGCAACCACATCAGGGGCAAATCTGGCTAATTGAGTAAACTTAAGAGAATACTCTTTCACCAACATGGTTCCCTGCCTGAGTTTGATAAATTCTAACACCTTAGCCTCTCTTAACTCTTGGGGAAAGAATCTATCTAAGAATGGTTGATGATTAACTCTGACACGTCACTCCCATAGTAATGCATAATCCCAAGATCCGTGGATAATTGTTGAAACTCTAGTTATTTGTAGCCCTAAATTTATACTAGAAAATCCAAAAAAGAAACATTGTTATAGGAAATCACCTCCCCCATTTTATCTTTTTGTACCATTTATTTGAGTTTCACTTATAACTATCATTTTAAATTAATTTGATCGCCACTCATATTGTTCCTCGTAGATTTGACCCTGACTCCAAAGTTGGACAAATATATTAACGACAATCGCCTTACATTCAAATTGAGGTGTAAGTTGAGCATTATCAAAAAATGGCACCGTTGTCAGGGAACAATTTGGTGTATTAAGTTAGTTTGCAATCTTAGTTACTTGCTTGAATTCAAGCTTGTAAATATTTTTTTGTGATTTTTCTTTGTTTGTAGATTTTATTTTATTTTGACTTTTCTTAATGGCATCTTCTAACAAATATAAGTTTAATGATTGGGAGTCATATCGTGACCTCCCATGTTTATATTGTTACGGACCACACATCAGGAGAGATTGTAAGTATGCTCCCCGGGGAGAGATTTTACAATCTCAATCCGAGTAGGAGTATGTTTGCCCCATGTGTGGTCGTCCACAAAGACATTGGGACGAGTGTCGAAAAAGTCCCTCCCCCTATTATACTAATCAAGTTGCTAGCTCTTCTTATGAGTTTGATAGGTCCCATGAAGAAAAGAAATAAGAACAACAACCCAAATCCACCGGTCTTAAAGCAATGCTTTGAACTATTTGGACCGAGTAGATGCAACAGGGGAGAATATGGAATCCATGTACAAAGAATGGACGAGTGTTAAGAAAGAGTTATTAGGTAAAGAAGAAAATCTTGAAACTATTACTACCTTTCCCATTACTCAAGAGGAGTTTTATCATGAATAAAAACCAAGCTATGATGATGATACGGGTGTAGCAAGTTGTCCAAAAAGTTCATGACCATTCACACGTAGCCAAGCTCGGTAGTTACAAAAACTCCAAGCCTTTTTTATGCAAATGGCCGTTTGTGAGTTGGTGATTGATCCACGTAATGGTCTAAATGTTTTTTTTAAGTGTGAAGAGGATCCTTGAAGTGTAATAAACTTACACTCCAAGGCCACCCCATGGCAAGGGCAATCTGGTTATTTACTCTTTTATTTATGGTGTAATATAATAGATGATATTAGGGTTTTTGGCAGCTAGTTCTTACATAATATTTTGAGACATAAACACTTGTAATATTGAGGAACTTCTCTCTCTTCCATTGGAGAAGCCCCAAATTTGAAAACTCACAAGTAAAGTGATACTTGTTGTTGTATCTTGGCTAGAAACAAGGTTCTTGAGGTTATAGAGTTCCTCTTGGTCCAAGTAAGAATCCAATGTTAATATTCTTTAGTCTTAGGGTCGTCTCTTGTTTTTAGTGTTCTTAGACTCTTGAATATTACATGTTAAGTTACTATCTTCTTGTAATCTTGTTAAGATTGTGTTTTGTAATATTGAAGTCTAGTGAAGCCGTGTGGGGCTCTTTCGATTCACTAGCACCTTGTTGACTTGCTGGTTATTATTGAAAACTTCATCATCTTGTTCTAAAAACGTGATTCTTAAAGCCTAGTGAAGTGGTGTGTTGCCTATTTTGATTCACTAGCACTTGTTGTTCAACTTGTTGTTCTTGTGTAAGTTTTTTCATCTTGTTGTTGTTGCTGGATTCTTGCATTGTGGACTTGATAGTGTATCATTTGGTATCAAAGATAGACTGGTTGTGTTCCTACACTACCAATATTGGGCTCTCTTGGACAAAAAAAAAATTGTTGAAATGTGAAAATTCCAGGAAAAGAAAAAGAGAAATCTGTCCATCTTGTTGTCTTGGCCGAGATTGGTGTTTGTATGTGTAGATCTAGGTGTTATTTTACTTGTTTAGTGTGTTTATAGTGTTGGTTTGTTTCTCACCAACACTAAAAGTGTCTAGATCTAAAGTTGAGCTTATAATATTGACCATTGTTGTGGTGACTTGAAGTGGGTTGTAGGTTGTACCCTGTAGATGACAATTGGTGGTATCGTGTTGTGTTCTTGAAGAAGTTGATATTGTGTTCTTGAAGGTTGTTGTGGTGTTCATCTTATTCTTCATTTATTCTTACAACTTAAGACAACAAAGGTGTAAAATAGATCCAAAAGGTTGTAAGATAAATGTTATAAAGTTGTTGGTGAGAAGACTTGCACCTGCACCCATCACCTCCTAGACTTGACAACCACTTTTCCTTAAATCAGGGGACCTTGTTTTGTGGGATTAATATAGTCAAATGTCACCTTTTGAGCTTGAAAATTTGAAAAATAGTACAAGACTTTTACTTTCCCTCCAAAACCAATTGTCATCCATTACAAGTTGTGTGAATATTGAAATTTCAGATTTGTGACAAAAAAAATTGTGTGGGACCAACACCAATTACATCCTTCCACGTCACCATTGCTACTGCCACGTCACTAATAAGATCAAATTTGGATATTTTCTAGTTTCTAATTGTTGATTCTTGGTTTCCTTACTTGGTTCTAGAACTAATTAAAAAACTACTACATTCCTCCTAATAGGTTGTCAATTAGTCCTTCAAATCCGTTTGTTCGTGTCATGATTACTTAGGAGCTTTTATCTTTTGAATACATTGCTACTTCTTGGTTCTAGTCCGACGAGAATTCTTTGAGTCTTCAAACAAGAATTCACTCCAGATAAAAGCTTACTCATACCTTAAGAATTCACGGGTGACTAGCCAATCTACAACACTTGTGGAACTAAAGTGTGAGGTGATCCAAAGTGTGTAAGTGATGAGAAGATTTTTTTTCACTAACTTGTTTGCTTATTTTGTAGGTAATACCTTGACAATGGAAGGAACTACATACCAAAATGTGGCTACTAATGCTCTTGACTGTATGAGGGCCACTTTTGAGGCCATTACCCGAACACTTGAAAGGTTGAATATGGAAGTTGGAGCCGTGAGAGGGGATTTGACAACAATAAAGGGAGATGTGTCAGCTATTAGTGGGAGATTATAACAAGTAGAGAGTCAAAGGAACTCTCGCCCTTCTACTTCTCTACATATTTCTTCAAGTGGGCATAATAGAACTTCCTCCGCAGCTATCACTCCCGAAATATTGCACAAAATGCTAATTCCACCCCAAGAACTACTAAATGTCGCAAGCCAAACCACTCCTTTCCCTTCAAACCATGACCCCACTAGACCAATACATTTACAAACTCCTTAAGTTCCACAAGAGGGACTTGGATATCAAGTACTTCTGCTAAATTCGAATCCTCCCTTCAAAGCTCCATTAAACCAAAGACCACCACCTCCACAAAATCGAATTCCTCCAAATCAAGTTCAAAATGTCAAAAACCGTCCTGCCCACTTTGTGGAATATAGTAAAGAGAAATATGAAGGATATGGGGCCTTTGATGATGCTTACATGAGGGAGAAGGAGATGAGAAGGGGTCATAGAGATCAAAGGAGGCACAGAGGGTATGGAGAAAGAGGAAACTGACACCAACAGAGAGATGTGGGCATCAACACCATCAAGTTTAGCCTACCAATCTTTAAAGGTGAAAGTGACCCCAAGGCCTACTTAGCTTGGGAATCGGCTTGTGATAATGTTTTCCAAGTTAATGATATCTCGGAAGAAAAGAAAAGTGGTTATACCATAGCTCATTTTGAGGGTTATGCTAACACTTAGTAGGAGTATGTCAAGCGATTTGGTAATGAATTAGTTGATGGGCAGCCGCCACCTTGGTTTTAGTTAAGGTACTTTATGAGACAATGGTACCTTCCTGAGAGTTATCTCCATGAGTTTCTTGCTAGATTATACAACTTGTGTCAAGGTAATAAAAGTGTGATGGTGTATTATGATGAGTTTCAGCAACTCATGTTGAAGTTTGATCATTGTGGGGAACAAATCAATCATGAAATCATCCAGTTCTAGTGTGGGTTTAACAAAGAGATATCCACTCATTTAACACTTCACAAGTTTGATACCGTTTAAGGTATTTTCCAAGCGGCTCTTGAGATTGAAAGAGAACTTAAAGAGAGGTCGTCGTTCAAGGAAAGGGGACAATCCACCTTGGGTTGACCTAGTAGCAAGGAGATGGCTCAATTCTCTTTGGGTTGGCCCAAAAAAAGGACCAACACGCTACTGCAAGGCTGCCCAAGCCTAAAACAGTCCACAAAATTCCTCCAAAACAAGAAGTTCACAAGTATCCTACCCCAAAAGGATCCCAATGTTTTAAGTGCCAAGGTTGGTGACATAAAGCCAATGAATGTCCAAACCGACACAACATGATCCTACGGAAAGGGAGATTGTATTACCTTAGTGAGGAGGTGGATCTTGAAAAGGGAGAGGATAAGGATGAACCTCAAGATGGAGAGAAACCCGAGAATGGACCATATGATGATGATGATGATGATTGTGAAGATGTTTATCAGCAAGAAGGGGAGTGTGTGGTTACAAACTTTATAGTTAGGCGGGTCATGATTAGTATGGCAATAGATGACCCAAGTCAAAGGGAAAATCTATTCCATATTAAATGTCTTGTAAAGGGGAGTGTGTGTACTTTGGTGATTGATAGTGGTAGTTGTGCAAATGTTGTTAGTGTTTCTATGTTAAACTTATTGAAGTTTCCAAATACATTGCACACTAGTCCTTACAAGTTGCAATGGTTGAATGAATATGGTAAATTACAGGTCACAAGGCAATGTGTGATACGGTTTAATATGGAAAACTACCACGATGAAGTTCTTTGTGACATAATACCGATACAAGCGTGTAACTTGTTGTTAGGTAGACCTTGGCAATATGATAGGTCTACCAAACACGATGGGAGGTCCAATCGATATACACTTTAGAAGGATGGCCGAAAGGTTACACTTCAATCTTTTTTGCCTTCCCAAGTAAATGAGTGGTATCAAAAGATGAGATAATTGAAGGAAAAGGGAAAGAAATCTGAAAAGGAAGAAAAAAGAGGGGAACCCATAGATGGGGCAGTAGGGGTATCCGAAGATACCTCAACATCAAAAAGGAAATAAAACATGGTGATGTTGGTTAGAAAGAAGGAACTCTTCGTGGATCATGATGAGGACATGCCTATGTTAGTTTTGGCGCATTGTTTTAACACTAACCCCACTAATTCTTCTATTTCTCCTTTGATTTCTAGTGTGTTGTAGGATTATGAAGATGTATTTCCCAAAGAAATTTTGCAAGGATTGCCCTCACTTCGGGGAATTGAGCACCAAATTGACTTTGTGCCAGGCTCATAATTTCCAAATAAGTCGACTTATAGAAGCAACCCTGAGGACACTAAGGAATGACAACGTCAAGTTGAGGAACTCCTCAACAAATGGTATATCAAGGAGAGCATGAGTCTGTGCACGGTTCTCCTGCTACTATTGCTTAAGAAAGACAAAACGTGGCGTATGTGTGTGGACTGTTGAGCCTTCAACAAGATTATGGTAAAATATCGTCACCTTATCACTAGGTTAGATGATATACTTGATGAATTGAATTATTCGTGTTTATTTTCCTAGATTGATTTAAGGAGTGGCTATCACCAAATAATAATGCAACCCGGTGATCAATGGAAAACCACCTTTAAGTCCAAATTTGGTCTCTATGAATGGATGGTTATGCCATTCATCCTAACAAATACTCCAAGTACTTTTATGAGGCTAATGAATCATATGATGAAGACATTTATTAGAAAGTTTGTTGTTATCTACTTTGATGTTGTCTTTGTTTATAGTCAGTCTTTAGATGAGCATATGATGCATTTACAATGTGTGTTTGGTGCCCTTAGAAAGGAAAAATTGTATGCAAATCTAGAAAAATGCTCCTTTAGTGTTAATGAAGCTGTTTTCTTGGGTTTTGTTGTTAGTTCAAGAGGGGTTGAAGTGGATGAATCTAAGATAAATTCTATAAAAAATTGGCCAATCCCACATACAGTTGGATAAGTAAGAAGCTTCCATAGGTTGGCTAGTTTTTATAGAATGTTTGTCAAAGGATTTAGCACCATAACCGCCCCCTTGACCGAGATCCTTCGGAAATATCAAACCTTCAAGTGGGGTAACGAGCAGGCTAAGGCTTTTGAAGCTTTGAAAGGTATGCTTATCTCCGCACCTTTTTTACAATTGCCCAACTTTAATAAGACATTCAAAGTCGAGTGCGATGCGAGTAAAGTAGGCATAGGGGCTGCTTTGATGAAATATTTAAAACCCATTGCTTACTTTAGCTAAAATCTCAAAGGAGAAACTCTAAAATACTCCACGTATTATTTAGACTTGTATTCCTTGATTAGAGCCTTGTCCACTTGGCAACACTATTTATGGCCTAAGGAGTTTGTGATTCGAATGGATCATGAATCCTTAATGCATTTTCGGGGACAAGACAAGCTTAACAAATGGCATGCGAAATGGATTGAGTTTCTTGAGACTTTCCCTTATGTTATCCAATACAAATGCAGCAGCCGATGCTTTGTCTAGAAAACTTGTTCTTGTATCCACTTTATCATCCAAATTGATGGGTTTTGAGAGCTTAAGAGGATTATATCCTGAGGACCCTCACTTTTCTCCTATCTTTAGGGAATGTGAAGAATTGGGTAGGGACAAGTGGGATTTGACTAGCGGTTCATATCCCTGTGCCAAGTTTGATGGTTTCTTATTTAAAGGTAGATGATTATATGTACCCTCTATCTCTTAGAGAGAGTTATTTATGAGAGAAGCTCATGATGGCGGTCTAATGGGTTATTTTGGGGTCAAAAAGACCCTCAAAATATTGGAGGATCAATTCTATTGGCGAAGAATGCCCAAGGATGTGGTTAGGATTTGCAGCCAATGTGTAGAGTGCAAAGGAGCCAAATCTCGGCTCCTACCTCAAGGGTTGTACAGCCCGCTGCCCATCCCTCTACATCCTTGGCTTGATATATCTATGAATTTCATGTTGGGGTTGCCAAGGACTATATGAGGGCGGGAGAGTATCTTTGTTGAAGTTGATCAGTTTTCTAAGATGGCGTACTTTATTCCTTGCTTTAGATGTGATGACGCACCTAGCGTGGCCTCTTTGTTTGTTCATAATTTTGTCAAATTGCATGGTGTTCCGAGGACCATTGTGAGTGACATGGACTCTAAGTTTCTAAGTTACTTTTGGAAGTCCATGTGGGGTAGGTTGGTACCAAGTTATTTTTCTCTACTTTTTGCTACCCACAAACCGATGGCCAAACGGAAGTAGTAAATAGGACTTTGGGTGCTATGCTACATTCCATGGTTAAGGGAAAAATTACTTCTTGGGAGGAGCACTTACCATTGATTGAGTTTGCCTATAATTGTGTCATAAACTCAAGTATGGGAATGACTCCCTTTGAGTGTGTATACGACCTCAACCCCTTACCCCTTTGGATTTAATGCCTTTGCCAAGTGATCTCATGATTAACTAGATGGAAGCAAACGGGAAGATTCTATGAAGAAGTTACATGAGAAGGTGCGGCTTCGACTTAAGAAGAAAAACCAAGAAATTGTAAGGAGGGCCAACAAAGGGAGAAATAAACTCATTCTTGAACCGGGAGATTGGGTGTGAGTGTATCTTTGGAAGGATCGGTTTCTATCTCAAAGGAAGTCTAAATTGATGCTGATGGGTGATGGTCCATTCCAAGTACTTGAGAAAATCAATGACAATGCCTACAAGATTGACCTTCCACCGTAATATCAAGTGCACAACACTTTTAATGTGTGTGATCTTTCTCTCGGGGATGCGGTTGAAGATGACCAAATGTCGAATTTGAGGTCAAATTCCTCTCAAGATGGAGAGGTTGATACAATTGTAGCAAGCTATCCAATAAGTTCACGACCATTCACACGTAGCCTAGCTCGGGAGTTACAAAAACTCCAAGCCTTGTTCATGTAAATGGCCGTGTGTGAGTTGGTGATTGATCCACCTAATGGTCTAAATATTTTTAAGTGTAAAGAAGAACCTTGAAGTGTAATAACTTACACTCCAAGGCCACCCCATGGCAAGGGTAATCTTGTTATTTTCCCTTTTTTATGGTGTAATATAAATAGATGATATTAGGGTTATTTGGAAGCTAGTTCTTTCATAATATTTTGAGACATAAACACTTTTAATATTGAGGGACTTCTCTCTCTTCCATTGGAGAAGCCCCAAATATGAAAACTCACAAATAGAGTGATACTTGTGTTGTATCTTGGCTAGAAACAAGGATCTTGAGGTCATAGAGTTCCTCTTGGTCCAAGTAAGAACTTGGTGTTAATATTCTTTAGTCTTAGGGTCCTATCTAGTTTTTAGGGTTCTTAGACTCTTGAATATTACATGTCAAGTTACTATCTTTTTGTAATCTTGATAAGATTGTGTTTTGTAATCATGAAGTCTAGTGAAGCCGTATGGGGATCTTTCGATTCACTAGCACCTTGTTTACTTGCTGGTTCTCATTGAAAAATTCATCATCTTGTTCTAAAAACGTGATTCTTAAAGCCTAGTGAAGGCGCCGCCTATTTCGATTCACTAACACTTGTTGTTTAACTTATTGTTCCTGTGTTAGTTTGTTCATCTTGTTGTTGTTGTTGGATTCTTGCATTGTGGACTTGATAGTGTATCAGATGATATGCTTGGTAGCAAAGATTCCTAAATGACTTCCCAATCATCTAACTCATATGAGGGAGAAGAACCCATAATAAAGGAAATAGGGCTAGAGTCCAAAGAAGAAGCCAAACAAATCTCTTATGATGACTCTAGCTCATTTTGGGGTGGCTATGCTAAGTTGGATGTATTTCCTAAATTAAGGAAGGGACCCCATTCTAACCACTTTTCAACATTATGCTTATTGGATTGGATGAAAGTTTATCTTCTCAGGTTAGTGATGAATTGGGGAGAGAGGTAACTCCACCATTACATTTTGAAATTGGGCACTCCAACGGATCATATGGAGCCCTATACATCAATGGCCAAGGAACTCAACTTTCCAAGCCCAAGGAATGGCTTATTGATGCACACTCTTTTACTTAAGGAGCCAAACCACAAAATTGATGCAAAGTAGGCTAAAAGGTTAAAGTTTTCGAAGTGGCATGATAGAACATTCATTATCATACCCCTATATTTGCCCAATGCTCCTCAGAGATGTAATGATAAAAAATTGGGCAAGAAATTCAAATCCTCTAAGTGGAGACATAAATGGGGATCAAAGAGGTATCGTGCTGAGATATTAAACCATACACTTGATGGGACGCAACCCATTATTTTCATGTTTACAGGATTTACTTTTGAATAAATCACAAAATTCTAATGTTTTATAGGTCCTTTGAGGCAGGTTGAATGACAAAAACAAGGAAAAACCAAGTTTTAAAGTGTAAAGATACAGGTCAAAATAGAGAAGCAGATGCCTCAGGTACCGCAATTAAGGGACACAGTCCATGATCGCGACACCGTGATATAACCAATCAGGTCGCGATCATGCCTCTCTGTCCAACTTTTAAAATTGTTATCAATGTAGTTTTAGGGAGTCCTTTAATCCTTCTTTTGCTTTTAAATTGTGTAGTAAGGTCACTACAAGTCAAACGGTTGGGGGTGTGGCCCTACCCTTATGTGTATTTATTGGTTTGAAATACTTAAACTTAGTACGCGCGAGGCATATAATTTTGTGAGTTATTTTTTTTCACTTTTGGTTTTCCATTTCGTTTAATGAGGGTAAACAATCGTGTTTAGGTTTTGAGACATAGAAGCAGGGGAATTCTGAGTACCCATGGAATTGTTAATTTGGGATCACGTTATACACCTTTGGCAAAGTCTGATTATCCATATGGGTGGTTTTCCCATTTTGAGCCAAAATGTGAGGCTAAGGCATTGGTTGTGGCCATAGTTTAGCAAATTTTGAGTGGTGCTAATGTAAAATAAACAACCCCCTCCGTCCAGAATTTTTCAAATATCAAGGGCATGAACGTGAACAATTTTGTAACCAAAATTTTTCTCTTTTTGTGATTTCACAAGTTTTTGCCTTGTAAATAATGATAGATACTCCAATTTTGTCTCTCACGGGAGGGCCAATTGAGCTCCCTCGGCAAATTTTCCATGCCATATATGGTGAACTATTAGTATTCATCTCTTGTATACTTGTGTTATCTAGAACTTGCCCTATTAGTCTTTCAAAGCTAAATTTGATTATAGTTGGTTGAAGAAATGATCTTAGGCCATATTTGTGATTGTGGAAACCCACCCTAGCCTAAAAAGCCTACCCATGCCTAAATGAAATCACTAGTTATCCATTTTGAGCCTTTGGACCTTTCTTTGGCAAACACATTACAAGTCATGAACCATTCTTTTTATCACTCTTTTGAACCATACCCTCCTTGAATTTGAAAATGCAACTTGAGGCTAAAAGCCTAAGTTTGGGGTGGGAAGATTGATAGAAGTAAGTATGGGGCCACAAAGTTGTTAGTGAAATGCCCAAGTACTTAACCATTGAAAACAAATAACTAAAAAAGTAAGGGTTCAACAAAGGAAAGAATTGTATGGAAATTGCAAGAAAAAGAAATACATGAAAATAGGTGAACAATGGAAGAAAAAAGTAAGCATATGAAATTTAAGAAAACAAAGAGGAGTGTCCCATAGTCAAAAAAGAAGGATTGAAAAGTGTGATGTAGATGTTCAAGGAAGGGTGAAGCCATGATGTTCTCAAATGATATCCTACCCTAAACTGAACCTAAATTACAAGCTTTAAAAGTCTTTGGAGATCTCCAACCATGTACTTTCTTCATAGTGGTGATTGATAATAGGGGTAAGCCTATGGTATGACACTTGTTGCATAGAGATTTCTTTTGAGAGGGAGAGAGTTTTTGCACTTCAAATTTCTTGTTGTATATTTGCTAGTTTGGTGTGTGAAATTCTCTTTCTTGTGAGGTTGGCATGTGAACAAGTCGAGGTGGGTGATTTTTTCATCTCCCAAGCAATGATTCAAGTGGAGTATCGCTTAGTTGTGGTTAAAAAGGAGTCACTTCTGGAGTGTTAATTTTGGTTGCTTGATTATTACTCTTTAAAGTCCTGTGAATCCTTGGATATAACATCTTATGATGAGGGGTGTAGTGGAAAATAGCTTAGCCCATGTGAAATGAGCTACATGAGGTAGCGACTAAAGTTGAAGTCATTGTTATCTTTAAGGAATAAAGTTTGGGCATAGATAATTCTATCTCATTATAAGAGGTAGTGTTATTTGAGGACAAACAAATGCTTAGGTTAAGGGTGTTGATGAGTGGTGACTTTACCACTACTTCCACACTCAGTTTTAGTGCATATTACCTTGTCTCAAATGAGCAAATGAGTCATAATTATGATTTAATGCACAAATATCCACTCTTTGCAGGTATAGGAGTTAAAAAGACAAAGAGACGTGGATTTGATACAATAATGACAATAGAAGGTACAAAACACACTCCAAATCAGTCCACAATCTTAAGGATCCGAGGACTAAGATGGAGAACACTCTCGAATTCGCTATCAACAAGAAGAATACAAGATACAATGCTGTATATAACACCAAAAACTGCTACAAAATGTGAGGAACAAGATGAATAAAAATAACACAAGTTTCAGATTCAATAAAGGACCCAAAATAGTCCACTACACAAGATGACAACAAAAAAAGTAAAGGATAGATAGTGAGACCAAGATTGTTACAAGATTAAGAACTAAAGAGTGTATTAAAATCAAAAATCCCTAATGAATGTAATAATTAAAACCACACTCTTACGGTGACCTCCAAGAGAATCAACTCACCTCAAGATCCACCATTTCCAAGCGAAGATCAGTGCTAGCTTTTCCAATCCCTAACTAAGACTAAGTGTTCCACTCTTAAGAGAGAGGATTTTTAATGTTTTAATCTTTCATCTTTCATAAACTACTGAAAATAAGACTAAAGAGGCCTATTTATAATATATTACAAATGAAGACAAAAATACCACTTTGCCCTTAATGATAGGGGTTGCCATGGTGTGTAAATATACCATGTGTAAAGTCTAAAATACCCTTAATGAAGGGGTAGCCAAGGTATGCTATAACTTGAATGAATGGCGCCTCTTAAATTCTCTCAAAAAACGAGTATGGTTCATACTTCAAGGCTTGTGGTTCGTGGGTTAGCATCAATGTAAGCAACCAAGCAACCTTCCACACATGGGATTGCATTAAGTTATGCTCAAAATGACCTTTCTTTGCATATCACTGTGCTCTCGGGGTGACCAAGTCTTGAGCCTTTAGTTGTTAGCCTCCAAAGATGTCATTAAATGCTAACCTGGCCATTTGACTTGTATCATCCTCCCCTTCTTGAAAAATATTTGACCTCAAATCCGTACCCTGCAAAACAAGAGAAAGAACAAACAAGCACAACTTCCTCATAGCATGAGGGTTAGAGTTAGCACAATAATAAACATCATCATGACAAGGTGGGACATACTTGAAATATAACCATGAATCCATTTTGTTAGTCATGAAAATCTTAGAAAAAACACTACAAAGGGCATGGTTATGGAAAGTATCAAGAGATAAAGAAACTACAAAGGACTCAATGGCATCCCAAAGTCCCAAAGGTAATGCTTTCTGTAACTTACGGACCATAAAGCACAATTGCTTCATTACCTCTTCAAGTGACCTCATCGAAAGTTGTGCCAAAACACACATAGCATAGTCATTAGAACAAGTGGACCAACCAACAAGTTTCTTACACCTACATAATATAAATCCAAAACTAGCATGGATGTCATCATTGGCAAAGAGGTAGTATAGGAAAGAACCAAGTGCAAACGTATAAACGGGTAGAGACAAGGTATTTAAGCACATGCCCATTCTTTTCTCAAAACAAATAGGCAACTTGGCATCCTCAAGTCGGTATTCATGTAATGTAAGAACAACTATGTCAAGAAAGGATGCACACTTAGAAACATTACCTCAAGGAGTCAATAACATCTTTTCCCTCAGATTTTTAAGAAAGACTACACATTCCTTACCTTAAGAGTACTCTCATCTTTCAAAAAGTGATTTCCATCTTTAGGAGGAATGTTGTCACACCATAGTGGGTTAGCATATCGGCTATAGCTTCCAAGGCAAGCTTTACCATCATTTTCATCACTAGTTTTATTAGGAGTGCTTATATCATCTTCAAACAAGACATTATACCTAAAGAAAGCATAATCTCTCCAGCGGGAAAATTTGGAACAAGTAAGTTCACTCGACAAAAGCTTTTGATCAAGTTTTAAAGATGTCTTAAGCACATGATTATCCCTATGATTCAAGTAAATATTAGAATCAAAGGGCAAGCTCACTGGTCCACTTCTATTCCTTTGTTCAACCATTTTAACATCACACACTTGATGTTCATTAATCATATCATACATGCTCAAATGGTGGGCAATTTATATACATAAGTTGATCAACACAAATTTCACAAGATAATATACTTTCATTCATCACAAGTTTACAACACTAGGTGGACATAAATCGATCTTATAAGAAGAGTTGATTCATTCATTAATAAGATCAACTAGTGTATCCACACTCACAACATGTACATCATCATCAAGTGGCAAAGAAACAATAGACTCATATATAGGCAAGCTACAACTCACACTTAATGGGCTACTAGCCACACAATTATTATTCATATGCACAAAAGTGTAAGAGTTAGCTATTTTACCTTGAAGTTCTTGAGTAGATTCTTCTTTGTCATGGTGTGAAGGACCTCCACAAGCTTGGGCAGAAACTTTCTTTTGACATTGTTCACCTTCGCTTGCCATGTTGGTACCTTAACAAATGTCCATAGAAATAGAAGGAAAACCAATGTTAGCACGGTTTGCTGGCAATACCCTTACTTTGCTCCACACAACCTCTCCTTTTTCTACTTGAATTACCACCTTTCACTCTCTTACTCCTCTCAATCTTTTGTCTCGCAAAATAATTTGGATTGGAGTAGGTAAGCATTTCTCTTCACAGCTTGGGAAACAAATAAGTCATGAGGTGATTCCCCCATTGGTCTCTTACAACATTACACCAATTTTGAACGTTAGGAACTTGATGTCGTGCACACCAATCGGCACCTAAGTATACATGACCGTAGGCCAAAGGAAGAATATCGCACCACACCTTCTCATGGTATTCATATTGGGAGAAAACTATTTTTATCCTCTCGGTAACCTTAAACCCGTCCAAGAAGTATCGAATAAGTAAAGGCTCGCAAAACAACCCCAAGTAGTCAACCATGGATGGAATGATTTAGTTTTTATAGTACCTATAATTTAATACAATGAGGCAGCCCGGTATCCTACAAATGGTCACCTTTCCGGAGTATACACTCCTTCTAGGATCAACATTGTAAAGCATACGAGTACCCCTCGGTTTTGGAGATATATACCCTCTTCTTCTCATTGGACAACCTCCACTATAGCTAGTATAACCATTCACACTATATTGACCTTGATAAGAAGTACTATAAAGTGGAGAATATAAATCTTCACACTCCTCACGTGTACTCTCATCATATTCTCATAAGCTTTGCGAACGAAAGGGTTATACCTAACACCAAATTTAGGTTCAGACTGAGAATTGCAAGACTCCTCACATGCCCCACCATTATCATAAGATCCATCGTGAGGTCGTACATCATCTCCAAATTCACCGTAAGCACTAGGCACTTCATTCACCTTATTTTCTTTCTCAAAATAGTAACTTTCAAATTCACCCAAGTTTCGATCATCGCTATTTTCATAGCCTCTGCAATCTCCCTCAGCTTTGTAGCCATAAAACCCATCACTACAATCATAGTCTCCCATATTGTAGTCATAATAATCCCCAACTATCGAAGACATGTTCCCCTTATATCACCTTTTAAACCTACAAAATGAACAAATAAGATTAGTAGTAAAAGATCCTCACTAACACTCGTATTCACACACTTTTGTGATCCTCACAATTAGAGCGGCGAATATTGAAAGATTCTTATACTCCTATAGTCAATAAGATGTCAATTCTAATTGGCGGCCAGAATAGATTCCTGTTTGATCGACTCAAGACTCATAACAAAATTTTACTTATGAACTTGAAACAAAGAAGTTACTACGAGTTAAAAAATGAGAAAAGGACACAAATAACAAAGACACGAAGGAAATGGATTCAATAATTAATCTACAACTAAGTAGGTGATTACTAGTTGTTAATTAATTCTAGAATCAAGACATGAAACTAACGAGACAGTAAAATGAAACTAAGAATCAAAATTTTTGAGCTAAAAAATATTGTGTGAACAGTAGAAGTGATGAAGTGGTAGCCACGTATTGGTGTTCGGTTTTATCAAGTGGTTATTCTCAAATGTTCAAGTCTTGGTCAAAAATAAATTTGTATTGGTGGAATTTGTTTTAGGAGGGAAAATAAGTCTTGGAGCCTTATTCAATTTTCAAGATTTGACTTTTTCTTGTACTTCTCATTAAAACATGGGTCCTTAAATTATAGAAAAGTGGTTGAGAAGTGATATAAAGTCTTTTGGTTGTTGGGGGTCTTTCAAGACTAACAAGTACATACACCTTTTTCCATCACCATTTAGGATCTAGCATTACTTTATGTTCTAACGATATATGAAGGAAGGTGACGAACTTCAAGAACAACAACAACCACACCAAGAACAATAGAAACAATCTTCAAGAACAACAACAATTCCAACAGCCAACCCTAATCCACAACAACAAACGGCCAAGTCTCTTTAGTGTTGTATCTTCGGTTTTAACAAGTGATAAAGGTTGTGAAGGACTTCAAGAACAACAACAACATTCACCAAGAATTACAACAACATCCACACGGACAACTTCAAATCCATAACAACAAGAACAACAATAATGGGCCAAGTTTATGTTCACAACAACAACTTTCAACAAGTTCAAGATCAAGTTTAGATCTAGACTCAATGTGTTGGTGGACAAAAAAAACTAACATTAGAAACAACAAAAAAAAAATAAGAACATTACTAGATCTAGTCACACAACAAACAAATTAGGCCTAGATACACCAAGAAAACAATTTTGGCCAAGAACACAAACAAGGACAAATTTCTTTTTTTCTGGAATTCAGTTTTTAACTTTTTTTTTTTAATTTTCCAATAAGAAAGCACAATATTGATCTTGTAGGAACAAGATCAAGACATTATTTGATACCAAATGATACAATAATGACAAAGCCAAAAATACTCCAAATCAGTCCACAATCTTAAGGATCCGAGGACCAAGATAGAGACCACTGTCGGATTTGCTATCAACAAGAAGAATACAAGATACAATGGTGAATATAACACCAAAAACAGCTACAAAACATGAGGAACAAGATGAATAACAATAACACAAGTTTCAGATTTAATAAAGGACCCAAAACAGTCCACTACACAAGATGACAATACCAAAAGTAAAGGATAGATAGTGTGTAAGGCCCTGATTTTTTCTGAAACTAGAATGCCACACGGTTCTCATTATCTCAAAGGACCACAAGCTAACCCTTTTCTGATATCTATACCTGAGCACTGTATAATATACTGAAATAAATATGGAAAACTGGCAGAATCTTGCCATAAGCTTTAAAACATATAAAATACTCAAAACTGAAAACTGAATACTGATACATCTATCTAATAAGCCTCTAAACTATCTGAACTACGGAGTTGATGGGACATGTCCCTAACTAACTCTGTCTACTAAAAATAAACTGAGTCTAATGCCATAATAAAATAAAGATCATCCTCGAATGATGAGGAATCGTGCTAAGTCAACTATTGCTGGTTGAGTCTGGACTGCTAAGGGTTTTCTATCTCTCGCTCTTATGAACCAATGGTATAAGACACCATAGTGCAAGAGAAAAGTATGCATCAGTACTTTGAATATATTGGTATGCTAGATGAGGTAAGGCTAAATGCAAGGGCTTATGCATGAACATAACTTAATTGAATAACATAGAGTACTGAATAAGGATAAATGTATGGACTGAATACTGCCTCCTGAATACTTGAACTTCTGATAATTGAGTTTACTAATACTAATATTTATATTTACTAACACTGAGAGTTTGAATAACTGAGTCTACTGATAACTGAACTCTGAGCTTACTAAAATTGAATAATTTAAATTGAGATCAAACCTATCTAACGGATGATCTTCAAACCTAGTAATAATGATAAGGAATGATTGAATCTGAGTTTAAGATCAGGCCTATCTAGTGGGTGATCTTTGAATTGATTAATACTAATACTGGGTAACTTCATATGAGACCAGGCCTTTCTAGCGGGTGGTCTATGAATCAATGGAACTATCTAAGTTCCTTACTGAACTGAAGGACCTATCTGACAGTCTTGATTTTTGAGTGCTACTATGATGACTGAGACTGAACTTAAACTATGGGAGTTCTCACTTAATTGACATGCCCCAAATCTGAACTAGTGGGGTCCAACCTGTAACCCAGCTGGAAGGGTGTTAGTACTGTGCCACGGGTATAGATACTACTATGGTCAAGCCTCTCTAATTGGTGACCCTAAATAGAAAGTCAATCCTAAGGCAATGGGTGACTAGCCTTAATCTAGCAGGTGACTTGATCCTGCACTGGCTATACAGTTCTGGAGTAAAGAGATTGCTGATAACGATGAAGCCTTTATCCCTACACTCGCTCGGTGCTAGTTTCTACTCCCAACTAAAATACTCTAAACTGATTCTTAACTAAACTTAGACGGAGCTGAATATGTTATTGACTATATTACTTGACTAATCTAACTGAGTTTGTTTGGTTCCATTATCTAATGGAATGCTGCTTGGACTCTACTATCTGACTGAATGCTACTAAATTCTTGTTATCTTACTGAGTTTCACTGAATCCTAAGCTGAATACTAAATAATATTGAATACTATTGAATCAGAACTGAATACTGAGTTGGATTAAACTGATACTGAGACTGAATTGCACTAATACTGAGATTACTATATTTCTGAATGTTCTGTAACTGTCTGAATTTTATTGATCATGAATTGATTGAGAGTATCTTGAAACTGTCACTGGCTCTAAACTTGCAAATAATTTGTCGGGTATAAATACCCTCAGGACTCGATAACATAAAAATTAAACATAACCATTCTTGAATAACTATGACAATGGACTTTCATTCACCATTACAATCACTAAAGCATTTCTTCAAGCACATGGGAATCTTAAAATGTCTAAAGGTATAGGGATGCATGCTAATTTCTCATAATTCATTCAATAAGTAGTGCACAAGCATAAGAATGCATGCAACATATCATAATTCACTCACTAAGGCATTTCAATGAACACTTGGCATACATGAATTTATACACAATTTGGGGATTTCTCGTCCACATGGGTACAATGACCCTATTTTCTTCACACAAGTATTTTATCAAACATACGGGGAGCAATATTTGGTTATACAACAAATAGTACACCCAAGTATCATGATTTCATCAACCAACATGCAACTTGAAGAGGGTTTATCATGAACATCACACAATTAATCACATGCTAGAATCAATTCTTAATAATTGTAGTCTAAATCATGAATTAAAACTCAAAAACACATAATCATGAACTTCAATACACATAAATCATGAAATCTCATAAATACATAACCTTTGTAATTTTAAAATGGATTCTTTAACTTCTTAGGTGGAAGGAACCCAAGAATCAAGACCTAACATACCTTAGGAGACTCTTTATTGAAGGTTCTTAGAGAGATTCTTGGTTTCTTGAGTTTTCTTGAAGAAGGGTTTGAATCTTGTTCTTGGGTTTTTGATCTTGAAAGAAACCCTAGTTTTTGATGTTATAGATGAATATGGAGTTATGAGCAGATCTGATTTAAATTGGTGTTAAAAGGGGTAGAAAAAGACCAAAAAACCCATTCTAAAATGACTAAAAATAACTAAACAGGATATGCGATGGTCCGTCGAGGGCCCGACAGTCCGTCGGTCCTAATCATCGCACCTGGGCACTTTTGACTACTTCCTATATTTCGGCCATAACTTTCTACCCCGACACCCGATTTAGGCGAATTTGGTATTGATGGAAATATTATTCAATTTCCCACTCAACAAAATGTGAAAATCTTAGAAATTCTACATGTATAAAAATGGATTCATCTTGGAAAGTTAGTTTCTTGAGATGATTTCAAGCTAGGTAAAAGTATGGGGTATTATCATATCTCCTCCTTGAGAACATTTATCCTCCAATAAGATTGAGCGAGAAGGGAGAAGATAAATTGACATACAAACTGAACATGAACAACTGGAATATGATCTCATCACTGATATGATTGATAACTGAATATATCATACCGAACATGCATATCTAATGCATGTGTAATTGATTCATGAATGAATGACTGAGTGTTCTGAGGAAGTAAGTTTCTCAGAATGAGAATGCATATCTAATGCATGATTATACGACTAAACTAGTGCATGAATGCATGACTGAATATGCAATGGTATTTAATACCAAGTTTATAATGGAATTCTGAACATGAAACTGAGTAAGCTTATGGAGAAATGTTACCTTGAGCTTGATCTAAGTTGGCAAAGAAAATGTGAAGATACTTGGTATGCATGTCTACTTCTGCTTCCTAAGTAGCTCTCTCAACTGATTGATTTTGCCAAAGAACTTTAACTAGAGGGACTTCTTTGTTCCTCAGTCTACGAGTCTGATAGTCTAGGATTTCGACGGGAATCTCTTCATAAGAGAGGTTGTTCTCAACATATATGCTCTGAATAGGGACTACAACTGTTGGGTTAGCTATCCACTTCTATATATGCTCTGAATAGGGACTACAACTGCTGGGTTAGCTATCCACTTCTTGAGCAAAGAGACATAGAAAACTAGATGAACTGGGGCTAGATCTGAAGGCAACTCGAGCTCATAAGCTACTTTGCCGAATCGACTAAGAATTTTGAAGGGACCGATATATCGAGAACTGAATTTTCCCTTTTTGCCGGACCTCTTCACTCCCTTTATGGGAGAGATCTTTAGATAGATATAATCACCAATTTCAAACTCGAGATCCTTTCTGCACATATTTGCATAAGACTTTTGTCGGCTCTAAGCAACCTGAAGTTTTTCTCTGATCAACTGGACTTTCTCTAAGGCATCGAATACTAAGTCAGGACCTATGACTGAGGCCTCACTAATTTTGAACCTACTAACTGGAGATCTACACTTTCTACCATAGAGAGCTTCAAATAGAGTCATCCGAATACTTTAATGATAGTTGTTGTTATATGAAAACTCAATCAAAGGCAAGTGATCATCCCAACTACCCTTGCAATCAATTACATACGCTCGCAACATATCTCTTAAAGTCTGAATGGTCCTTTCTGCTTGACTATCTATCTGAATATGAAAGGTTGTACTGAGATAAACTTGGGTACCAAGACCTTTTTGGAATGCTTTCCTAAAATGAGAGGTGAACTGGGTACCTCTGTCTGAGATAATAGACAATGGAACACCGTACAATCTGGCCAACTCCCTGATGTAGAGTTTGGCATAATCCCTGGCTGAATAAGAGGTATGGACTGAAAGAAAATGAGCTGACTTGGTCATTTTATCTACAATGACCCAGACTAAATTATGCTGGCGACGAGTACGAGGCAAAACCATCACAAAGTCCATGTTCACTTCTTCCCATTTCTAAGTAGGAATACTAAACTCCTGCATGGGCCCACTATACTTCTGATGCTCTATCTTAACCTGCTGACATGTAGAGAACTTAGCCACATCTCTGTAATATCTCTCTTCATCCCACTTTACCAATAAATCTCTTACAAGTTTCAATATGTCTTTGTGTCCCCTTGATGAATAGAGTATTGTGCACCATGCGCTTTTGCAAGAATTCATTGCCTCAAGTCATCTACACCTGGAACACACAAACAACCTTAGCAATGTAGGACACCATCTCCCCCTTTGGAGAAAACCTCTACTTTCTGATCCTTGACTGACTCTTTCAAATTGACTAGACTGGGGTCTCCATCTTTGTTTTCTTTTACCTCTGAAACTAGAGATGATTTTGAACCACTCTAAACCCATATGTCACCCTTCTCTGTATCGTCTAAGAGAATACCTAGTCTGTCAAGCTGATGGACTTCCTGAGCTAACTTCTTCTTACTGTCCTTAATATGAGCAACACTACCCATAGTTAGTCTACTGAGAGCATCGGCCTCCTCATTGGCCTTGCTCGGATGATAAAGAACACTCATCTCATAATCTTTCAAGAGCTCCAACCACTTCCTCTGACGAAGATTGAGATCTTTCTGAGAAAAGACATACTAAAGGCTATTATGATCTGTGAACATATCTAAATGAACTCCGTAGAGATAATGCCACAAAATCTTCAAGGCAAAAACTATAACTGCTAACTCAAGATCATGAGTAGGATAATTATTCTCATGGGGTTTAAGCTGTTTGGAGGCTAGGCTATGACCTTACCATGCTGTATGAGGACACAACCCAAACCTACTCTAGATGCATCACTGTACACTATGAATCCATCTAAACCATCTGGAAGAGTCAAAACTGGAGCTAAGGTGAGTCGAGTCTTCAACTCTTGAAAACTCTTCTCGCATGAATCTGACCACTAAAACTGAACCTTCTTCTGAGTTAATCTAGATATAGGGGATGCAATAGATGAAAATCTTCAACAAACTGATGGTAATAGCCAAACCCAAGAAACTCCTAATATCTGATTGAGAGTTGGGTCTGGGCCAGTATCTCACTGCTTTGGTCTTTTAAGGATCAACTCTAATTCCATCAATGGAGACAATATGACAAAGGAATACTACTGACCTTATCCGAAATTTGCACTTACTAAATTTGGCAAGTAGCTGATAATCTCTAAGGGTCTGAAGTACAATTTTGAGATGATTTGCATGATCATGCTTACTGTGGGAATAGACCAGAATATCATCTATGAAGAATATGATGAACATCTCCAAGTACTGCTTGAACACGCAGTTCATCAAGTCTTTGAAAGCTGCTGGGGCATTAGTAAGACTAAAGGACATGACTAGGAATTCGAAGGACCATACCAAGTATGAAAGGCTACTTTTGGAATGTCACATTCTTTGATTCTGACCTGATGATAGCCTGATCTGAGGTCTATCTTTGAAAAATAACTGGCACCCTAAAGTTAATCGAACAAGTCATCAATTTTGGGAAGCAGATATTTGTTCTTAACGATGACTTTATTGAGAAAATGGTAGTCTATAGACAATCTAAGAGAACCATCTTTCTTCCATACAAATAAGACTGGTGCACCTATGGGGACACACTGGGTCTGATGAATCCCTTATCTAGGAGATCCTTCAACTGTTCATTCAGTTCTCTGAGTTCTGCTGGTGCCATTCTGTATGGAGAAATAGATATAGGCTGAGTAATTAGAAGGAGATCAATGTCAAAGTCTATTCTCCTTCCAGGAGGAATTCCTCAAAGATCTTTGAGAAAGACATCTGAATATTCATTCGCTACTTGAATTAATTCAAGACTGGTAGTTTCAAAACTAGTGTCCTGAACTCGAACAAGATGATAGACAAATCCTTTAGATATTATTTTCCTTGCTCGAAGGTAGGAAACAAGATGACCTCTAAAAGCTGAATTACTACCCCTCCACTCTAGGACAGGTTCATTCAAAAATTGAAACTGGACCACTCTATTTCTGCATTCGATTGTGGCATAGTAGGAATGAAGGTAATCCATGCCGGGAATGACATCAAAATTAGTCATCTCTAATTTAACTAAGTCTGCTGAAGTGACTTACTGAGATACCATAATTAGACAGTTCCTGTATACCCTTCGGTCTATAGTGGTTTTACCCACTGGGGTAGAGATTGAGATAGGCTTTGCTAAAATTTTGGGAATGACTCTAAAATAAACTACTAAATAAGAGTAACAAAAGACAAAGAAGCTCCTAGATCTAGCGAAGTGTAAACATGTACATGAAAGATATGTAATGTACCAGTAACTATATTAGGATAATTTTCCTGATCTTGCCAAGACTGGAGAGCATAAAGTTGATTTAGGCGTTGCCCACTAGTAGCACTGAAGGTGGAACCCTGCTGGGTTAGGCAACCAGACTGAGCTGGGGAATGGTTCTGCTGACCCTGCTAACCTAACTGGGGACAATTCCTGACTCTGTGGCCTGGCTTGCCCACCCAAAATAGATATCGCTGCCATCTTTGTGAACATTCTTACCACAAGTCTGACAAAAGGGATTAGTATGGGCACTACTAGCACTGCGTTGAGACTTAGAGCCTGGCTCTCTATCTCTACTACCATCCCTGAACTTAGGAACTGGAGTGCTAGCTGAAGAAGGACCTGGAACTGATGACTTAGGACAAAACTTAGAACGGTTTCCTCTTTCTGATTTGGGTTGAGCAAAGTTAAAACTACCTATCATTTATCTCTTATTCTACTTCTCCCTTATCTTAATCTTCTGCTCTTCTATTTATTGAGCATGTGTTATAAGCCTGGCTAAAGTCATGTCACTATTCAACATCACTAACCTACACTCATTGACCACACTATCATTCACCCAGAAACAAACTTACTCATCTTGGCCCTGCTGTCTACAACCACATGAGGGGCATATCTAGCTAGTTGAGTAAATTTAAGAGAATACTCTTTCACCGTCATGTTGCCTGCCTGAGGTTGATTAATTCTAACACCTTAGCCTCTCTTAGCTCTTGGGGAAAGAATCTATCTTAGAATGGTTGATGATTAACACCCACATGTCACTACTATAGTAATGTATAATCCCAAAATCCATGCATAATTGTTAAAACTCTAGTTATTTGTAGCCATGAATTTATACTAGAAAATCCAAAAAAATAAACATTATTGTAAGAACTCACCTCCCCCATTTTATCTTTTTGTACCATTTGTTTGAGTTTCACTTGTAACTATCATTTTAAATTAATTTGATCGCCACTCACATTGTTCCTCGTGGATTTGACCCTAACTCCAAAGTTGGACAAATATATTAACGACAACCGCCTTACATTCAAATTGAGGTGTAAGTTAGGTGTTATAAAAAATGGCACCATTCTTAGGGAACAATTTGGCATATTACATTAGTTTGCAATCTTAGTTACTTGCTGGAATTCAAGCTTGGAAATATTTGTTTGTGATTTTTCTTTGTAGGTAGATTTTATTTTATTTTTACCTTTCTTGATGGCATCTTTTAACAAATATAAGTTTAATGATTGGAAGTCATATCGTGACCTCCTATGTTTATATTGTTATGGACCACACATCAGGAGAGATTATAAGTATGCTCCCCGGGGAGAGATTTTACAATCTCAATCTGAGTAGGAGTATGGTTCTCCCATGTGTGGTCATCTACAAGGACATTGGAGTGAGTGTCCTAACAACCCCTCCCCCTATTATACTAATCGAGTTGCTAGCTCTTCTTATGAGTTTGAAAGGTCCCATGAAGCAAAGAAATAAGAACAATAATCCAAATCCACCGGTCTTGAAGCAAAGCTCTAAACTATTTGGACTGAGTAGATGCAACAGGGGAGAATATGAAATCCATGTACAAAGAATGGATGGGTGTCAAGGAAGATTTATTAGGTAAGGAAGAAAAGCTTGAAACTATTACTACCTTTCCTATTACTCAAGAGGATTTTTATCATGAAATGAAACCAAGCTATGATGATGATACGGATATAGCAAGTTGTCCAACAAGTTCATGACCATTCACACGTAGCCAAGCTCAGGAGTTACAAAAAATCCAAACCTTTTTCATGCAAATGGTCGTTTGTGAGTTGGTGATTGATTCACCTAATGGTCTAAATATTTTAAGTGTGAAGAGGAACCTTGAAGTGTAATAAACTTACACTCTAAGGCCACCCCATGGCAAGGGAAATCTGGTCATTTACTCCTTTATTTATGGTGTAATATAAATAGATGATATTAAGGTTATTTTGCAGCTAGTTCTTACAAAATATTTTGAGACATAAACACTTGTAATATTGAGGAACTTCTCTCTCTTCCATTGGAGAAGCCCCAAATCTGAAAACTCACAAGTAGAGTGATACTTGTTTTGTATCTTGGCGAGAAATAAGGATCTTAAGGTCATAGAGTTCCTCTTGGTCCAAATAAGAACTTGGTGTTAATATTTTTTAGTCTTAGGGTCGTCTCTTGTTTTTAGTGTTCTTAGACTCTTGAATATTACATGTTAAGTTACTATCTTCTTGTGATCTTGTTAAGATTGTGTTTTGTAATCTTTAAGTCTAGTGAAGCCATGTGGGGCTCTTTCGATTCACGAGCACCTTGTTGAATTTTTGGTTCTTATTGAAAACTTCATTATCTTGTTCTAAAAACATGATCTTAAAGCATAGTGAATCCCTGTGTGGCCTATTTCGATTCACTAGCACTTGTTGTTCAACTTGTTGTTCTTGTGTTAGTTTGTTCATCTTGTTGTTGTTTCTGGATTCTTGCATTATGGACTTGATTGTGTATCATTTTGTCTAAGAAAGGCTGGTTGTATTCCTACACTACCAATTTTGGGCTCTCTTGGACAAAAATTCAAAAAAAAAATTGTTGAAATCTGAGAATTCTAGAAAAAGAAAAAGAGAAATCTATCCATCTTGTTGTCATGGCCGAAATTGGTGTTTGTATATGTAGATCTAGGTGTTATTTTAACTTTTTAGTATTTTTCTAGTGTTGGTTTCTTTCTCACCAACACTAGAAGTGTCTAGATCTAAAGTTGAGCTTATAATATTGACCATTGTTGTGGTGACTTGAAGTAGGTTGTAGGTTGTACGTTGTTGATGACAATTGGTGGTTTTGTGTTGTATTCTTGAAGAAGTTGATATTGTGTTCTTGAAGGTTGTTGTGGTGTTCATCTTGTTCTTCATCTATTCTTACAACTTAAGACAATAAAGGTGTAAAATAGATCCAAAAGGTTGTAAGACAAAAGTTATAAAGTTGTTGGTGAGAAGACTTGCACACATCACTTCCTAGACTTGACAACCACTTTTCGTTAAATGAAGGAACCTTGTTTTGTGGGATTAGTATAGTCAAATATCACCTTTTGAGCTTGAAAAATTGAAAAAGAGTACAAGACTTTTACTTTCCCTCCAAAACCAGTTGTTATCCATTACAAGTTGTGTGAATATTGAAATTTCAAAATTGTGACAAAAAAATTGTGTGGGACCAAGATCAATTAAATGATTCCACATCACCATTGATACTTCCACGTCACTAATAAGCTCAAATTTGGATATTTTATAGTTTATAATTGTTGATTCTTGGTTTCCTTACTTGGTTCTAGAACTAATTAACAAACTAGTACATTCCTACTAGGTTGTCAATTAGTCCTTTGAATTCGTTTGTTCGTGTCAATGATTACTTGGATGCTTTTATCTTTTGAGTACGTTGCCACTTATTGGTTCTAGTCCAACAATAATTCTTTGAGTCTTCAAACAAGAATCCACTCCGGATAAGAGCTTACTCATACCTTAAGGATTCATAGATTACTAGCCAATCTACAACACTTATGGAACAAAAGTGTGAGCTAATCCAAAGAATGTAAGGAGAGGATTTTTTTTCACTAACTTATTTGCTTATTTTGTAGTTAATACCATGACAATGGAAGGGACTACATCCCAAAATGTGGCTACTAATTCTCTTGACTCTATGAGGCCCACTCTTGAGGCCATTACCTGAACACTTGAAAGGTTGAATACGGAAGTTGAAGCTCTGAGAGGGGATTTAACAACAATAAAGGGAGATGTGTCAGCTATTAGTTGGAGATTAGAAAAAGTGGAGAATCAAAGGAACTCTTGCCCTTATACTCCTCTACATGTTTCTTCAAGTGGGCATGAGATAACTTCCTCCGCAACCATCACTCCTGGAACATTGCACCAAATACTAAATCAACCCCAAGCTTCACTAAATGCCGCAAGCCAAAACATTTCTTTCCCTCCAAACCGTGACCCCACTAGACCAATACATTTCCAAACTCGTCAAGTTCCACAAGAGGGACTTGGACGTTCAAGTACCTCCGCTAAATGCAAACCCTCCCTTCAAAGCTCCATTAAACCAAAGACCTTCACCAAATCCAATTCCTTCAAATCAAGTTCAAAATATCCAAAACCATCCTACCCACTTTGAGGAATATGGTAGAGAGGAATATGAAGGATATAGGGCATTTGATGATGCTTATATGAGAAGTGGAGATTATAAGGGGTTGTGGAGAGCAAAGGAGGTACCGAGGGTATGGAGAAAGGGGAAACCGACACCAATAGAGAGATATAGGCATCAACACCATCAAGTTGAGGCTACCAATCTTTAAAGGTGAAAGTGATCCTGAGGCCTACTTAGCTTGGAAATCGGCTTGTGACAAAGTTTTCCTAGTTAATGATATCTCAAAAGGAAAGAAAAGTTGTTATGACATAGATCATTTTGAGGGTTATGCTAACACTTGGTGGGAGTAAGTCAAACGTTTGGTAATGAATAGTTTATGGGAAGCCATCACCTTGGTTTCGGTTGAGGTACTTGATGAGACAACGGTACCTTCCTGAGAGTTATCGCCATGAGTTTCTTGCTAGATTGTACAACTTGCGTCAAGGTTACAAAAGCATGATGGTGTATTACGATGAGTTTCAGCAACTCATGTTGAAGCTTGATCATCTTGGGGAAAATATCAGTCATGAAATCATCCGGTTCAGGTGTGGGTTGAACAAAGAGATCTTTACTCATTTAACACTTCCCAAGTTTGATACCGTTGAAGGTATTTTCCAAGCGGCTCTTGAGATTGAAGAACTTAAAGAGAGGTCGTCGTTGGCAAGGGGACAATCCACCTTGGGTTGGCCTAGAAGCAAGGAGATGGCTCAATTCTCTTTGGGTTGGCCCAAAAACAAGGACCAACCCACTACTACAAGGATGCCCGAGCACAAAACAGTCCACAAAATTCCTCCAAAACAAGAAGTTCATAAGTATCCTAACCCAAAAGGATTCCAATGTTTCAAGTGCCAAGGTTGGTGACATAAAGCCAATGAATGTCCAAACTGATGCAACATGATCCTACAGAAAGGGAGATTGTATTACCTTGGTAAGGAGGTGGGTCTTAAAAAAGAAGAGGATAAGGTCAAACCTCAAGATAGAGAGGAACTCGAGAATGGACCATATCCTGATAATGATGATGATGGTGAAGATGTTTATTCGCAAGAAAGGGAGTGTGTGGTTCCAAACTTTGTAGTTAGGTGCGTCATGATTAGTAAGGCAATAGATGACCCAAGTTAAAGGAAAAATCTATTCCATATTAAATGTCTTGTAAAGAGGAGTGTGTACACTTTGGTGATTGATAGTGGTAGTTGTGCAACTCTTATTAGTGTTGCTATGGTAAACTTCTTAAAATTGCCAACTACATCGCACACTAGTCCTTACAAGTTGCAATGGTTGAATCAATGTGGTAAATTAAAGGTCACAAGGCAATGTGTGATACGTTTAAGGTGGGAAACTACCACGATGAAGTTCTTTGTGACATGATACCGATGTAAGCGTGTCACTTGTTGTTAGGTAGACCTTGGCAATATGATAGGTCTACCAAACATGATGGGAGGTCCAAATGATATACACTTGAGAAGGATGTCCGAAAGGTTACACTTTATCCTCTTTTTCCTTTCCAAGTAAATGAGTGGTATCAAAAGATGAGAGAATTGAAGAAAAAGGGAAAGAGATTTGAAAAGGAAGAAAAAAGAGGGGAACCCATAGGTGGGGTAGTAGGGGTATCCGAGGATTCCTCAATATCAAAAGGGAAATAAAACATGGTGATGTTTGTTAGAAAGAAGGAACTCTTCATGGATCATGATGCGGACATGCCTATGTTACTTTTGGCTCATTGTTTTAACACTAACCCCACTAATTCTTCCATTTCTCCTTTGATTTCTTGTGTGTTGCAGGATTATGAAGATATATTTCCCAAAGAACTTCCACAAGGATTGCCCCCGCTTCGGTGAATTGAGCACCAAATTGACTTTTGCCGGGCTTATAATTGCCAAACTAGCCGGCTTATAGAAGCAACCCTACGGACACTAAGGAATTGCAACGTCAAGTTGAGGAACTCCTCAACAATTGGCATATCAAAGAGAGCATGATTTCATGCACGGTTCTCATGCTACTAGTGCTTAAGAAAGACAAAGTGTGGCGTATGCGTGTGGAGTGCCGAGCCATCAACAAGATTATGGTAAAATATCGTCACCCTATCCCTAGGTTAGATGATATGCTTGTTGAATTGAATTTTTCATGTTTATTTTCCAAAATTAATTTAAGGAGTGGCTATCACCAAATAAGAATGCAACACGGTGATGAATAGAAAACAGCCTTCAAGACCAATTTTGGTCTCTATGAATGGATGGTTATGCCATTCGGCCTAACAAATGCTCCAAGTACTTTTATGAGGCTAATAAATCATATGATGAAGCTATTTATTAGAAAGTTTGTTGTTTTCTTCTTTGATAATGTCTTGGTTTATAGAAAGTCTTTAGATGAGCATGTGATGCATTTATAATGTGTGTTTGATGCCCTTAGAAAGGAAAAATTGTATGAAAATCTGAAAAAATAGTCCTTTGGTGTTAAAAAAGTTGTTTTCTTGGGTTTTGTTGTTAGTTCAAAAGGGGTCGAAGTGGATAAATCCAAGATAAATGCTATTAAAAATTGGCCAATGCCATAAACCTTTGGATAAGTAAGAAGCTTCCATGGGTTGGCTAGTTTTTATAGAAGGTTTGTCAAAGGATTTAGCACCATAACCGCCCCCTTGACCGAGGTCATTCGGAAAGATCAACCCTTCAAGTGGGGTGACGAGTAAGCTAAGGCTTTTGAAGCTTTGAAAGCTATTCTTATCTGCGCCTTTGTTACAATTGCCCAACTTTGATAAGACATTCAAAGTCGAGTGCGATGTGAGTAAAGTAGGCATAGGGGCTATTTTGATGTAAGATTTAAAATCCATTGCTTATTTTAGTGAAAAGCTCAAAGGAGCAACTCTAAACTACTCCACGTATTATTTAGAGTTGTATGCCTTGATTAGAGCCTTGTCCACTTGGCAACACTATTTATGGCCTAAAGAGTTTGTGATTCGAATGGACTATGAATCTTTAAAGCATCTTCGGGCACAAGTCAAGCTTAACAAATGGCATGCCAAATGTCTTGAGTTTCTTGAGACTTTTCCTTATGTTATCCAATACAAGAAGGGTAAGGACAATGTAGTAGCCGATGCTTTATCTAGAAAACATGTTCTTGTGTCCACTTTATCATCCAAATTAATGGGTTTTGAGAGCTTAAGAAGATTATATCCCGAGGACCCTTACTTTGCTCCTATCTTTAGGGAATACAAAGAATTGGGTAGGGACAAGTGGGATTTGACTAGGTGTTCAAATCCCTATGCCAAGTGGGATGGTTACTTATTTAAAGGTATGTACCCTCTAGCTCTTAGAGAGAGTTGTTTGTGATGAAAGCACGTGATGGCGGTCTAATGGGTTATTTTGGGGTTGAAAAGACCCTAAAAACATTGTAGGAGCAATTCTATTGGCCAAGAATGCCCAAGGATGTGGTTAGGATTTGCGGCCAATGTGTAGAATGCAAAGGAGCCAAATCTCAGCTCCTACCTCATGGGTTGTACAACCCACTGTCTATCCTTCTACATCCTTGGACTGATATATCTACGAATTTCATATTGGGGTTAAAATGGAATATACGAGGCCAGGATAGTATCTTTGTTAGAGTCGATCAGTTTTCTAAGATGGCACATTCTATTCCTTGCTTTAAATGTGATGACGCACCTAGAGTGGCCTCTTTATTTATTGATAATATTGTCAAATTGCATGGTGTTCCGAGGACCATTGTGAGTGATAGGGACTTTAAGTTCTTAAGTCACTTTTGGAAGTCCATGTGGGGTAGGCTTGGTACTAAGTTATTGGTCTCTACGCCTTGCCACCCACAAACCGATGACTAAACGGAAGTAGTAAATAGGACTTATTATCTGGAATGCCACATAGTTCTCATTATCTCAAAAGATCACAAGCTAACCCTTTTCTGATATTTGTACCTGAGCAAAGCATAATATACTGAAATAAATACAAAAAACTGGTGGAATCTTGCCATAAGGTTTAAAACACATAAAGTACTCAAAATTGAAAACTGAATACTGATACATCTATTCGAAAAGCCTCTAAAATATCTGAACTATGGAGTTTATGGGACATGTCCCCCACTAACTCCGTCTACTAAAAATAAACTGAGTCTAATTCTATAATAAAATAAGCATCATCCTCAAATAATGAGGACTCACTGCTAAGTCAACTGCTGCTGGCTGAGTCTGGACTGCTAAGGGTTTTCTGGATCTCGCTCTTCTGAGCCTACAATATAAGACAACATAGCGTAAGAGAAAAGTATGCATCAGTACTTTGAATGTACTGGTATCCTAGATGAGGTAAGGCTAAATGCAAGGGCTTATGCATGAACATAACTGAACTGAATAACATGAGAGTACTGAATGAGGATACATGTATGGACTGAATACTACCTCCTGAATACTTGAACTTCTGAAAACTGAGTTTACTAATACTGATATTTGTATTTACTAACACTAAGAGTCCAAATAACTGAGTCTACTGATAACTGAACTATGAACTTACTAATATCGAATGATTGAAACTGAGATCAAACCTATCTAGCGGATGATCTTCAAATCTAGTAATAATGATAAGGAATGATTGAATCTGAGTTTGAGATCAGGCCTATCCAGCGGGCGATCTCTGAATCGATTAATACTGATACTGGTTAACTTCATAAGAGACCAGGCCTTTTTAGTGGGTGGTCTATAAATCTATGGAACTATCTAAGTTCCTCACTGAGCTGAATGACCGTATCTGACAGTCTTGACTTCTGAGTGCTACTGTGATGACAGAAATTGAACTGAAGTTGTGGGAGTTCTTACTGAAACAACATGCCCCAAATCTGAACTAGTTGGGTCCAACCTGTAACCCCAGCTGGAAGGGTGTCAGTAATGTGCCAAGGGTATAGGCACTACTATATTCAAGCCTCTCTAATGGGTAACCCTAAATAGAAAGTCAAGCCTAAGGAAACGGGTGACTCCTAGAAGGTGGTCAAGCCTTAATCTAGCGGGTGACTCCTAACCCTGCGCTAGATATATAGTTCTGGAGTAAAGGGATTGCTGATAACGACTCTGTCTCTCTAACGGGCAATCCGTCATCCCTGCACTCGCTCGGTGCTAGTTCCTACTCTCAAATGAAATACACTGAACTGGTTCTTAACTGAACTTAGACGGAGCTGAATATATTATTGACTATATTACTTGACTGATCTAACTGAGTTTTCTTGGTTCCTCTATCTGATGAAATGCTGCTTGGATTCTACTATCTGATTGAATGTTACTGAATTCTTGTGAGCTTACTGAGTTTCACTGAAGACTGAACTGAATACTGAATACTATTGAACCAGAACTAAATACTGAGTTGAATTAGACTGAATTACACTAATACTGAGATTACTGAATTTTCTTACGTTCTGTAACTGTCTGAATTCTATTGATCATGGCTTGATTGAGAGTATCTTAAAACTGACACTGGCTCTAAACTTGCAGCTAATTTGTCGGGTATAAATACCTCTATGACTCGATAACATAAAAGTTAAACATAAAAGCTCATCAAAAGCATAATATATAGCATATAGATTCATAAATCATATGAAAATCTAGGAATTTCAGCAATTTATCTCAAGTCTTAATTTAGTCATATGCTTCAGTATCTCAAATATTGCAAATATTAACTTCTCATGGAGTAAAATCATGGGGTTTATACCCAGCTGTAATTTCTCAAGAAAATGTGCAAAAATCATGTCATTTGACTCTTAATTCATGGGGAATGTCAAGATAATGCATTCAATAATAATGGGTGAAAAACTCCAATTCAATTTCATGTAAAAAGATTTTGGGAAAATCATGATGTAAATAAGCCTTTTGGGCACAAGGGTGAAAGGATTACCCTTGTTCAAAACTCCACATACCTTAGATTAGGAGATTGGATGAATAAGTTTCCTCTAAACTTCTTCTTCTTACTCTTGGGAGAGAGTTCTTGAAGTCTTTGAACTTGGGAGATTCAATTCTCAACTCACTAGCACAATCTTTGGTGAGTTCTTAGATTTCTTGGGGAAGAATTCTTGCTTTGATATGATTTGGAGGAGAAAACCTTAGCCCTTAAGTGTTAGAGATGAGCAAATGAGGCCAGCAGGTTCATCTACAACATATATAAGGGTTTAAAGGAGTAGAAAGGACCGAAATACCCTTTTAAAAATGAGTTAAAATTGTTGATCGGGGTCTGCAATGGTCGAAATAACATTTCGTTAGAAGTTTGACAGTCCGCAAGATCGTCCATCGTTTGAGGGCCAAAAATGGAACAAACTACCTCGATGCGATGGTCAAATAATGGTCCATCAAAATTTTGACGGTCTGCCAGATCGTCCATCGCTCGAGGGCCAGGATGAGGCCATACTGCCTCCGCTTGACAGTCACCGCGATGGTTCGTTGAATTTTTAGCGGTTCACCATTTTGGCCAATGCACGACGACTAGAAAAAAATTCACTTCCTTGGTTTTAAGGGATGATCGGCGGTCCATCAAAGACTTGACGGTCCATCGGATTGACCGTCAAACCTGGGCGATTCCGACAACGCTTAGGAAAATGGCCATAACTTTTCACCCCTATACTGGACTTTGACGAAATTGGTATCATTGGAAAGATAACTCAATTTCCCATACCATAGGAAGTCATTTTTATGAAAATTCCACAAGGTTAAATCAATAATCAATTAGGGAGTCCTTTCTCAATCTCTTAGAGCCGAAATTACAACTCATTCAACACGCATCCAAGGTTTAAACTATGAGGGAAATTTGCAGGGTCTTACACTAGTGGCCATCTCTGAATCAATTAATACTGATACTTGTTAACTTCATGTGAGACCAGGCCTTTCTAGTAGGCGGTATATAAATCTATGGAACTATCTAAGTTCCTCACTGAGATGAATGACCGTATCTGACAGTCCTGATTTCTAAGTGCTACTATGATGACTGAGACTGAACTATAACTATGGGAGTTCTCACTTAATCAACATGCCCCAAATTTGAACTAGTGGGGTCCAACCTGTAATCCCAGCTGGAAGGGTGTCAGTACCGTGCCACGGGTATAGACACTACTATGGTCAAGCCTCTTTAACAGATAAACCTAAACAGGAAGTCAAGTTTAAGGCAATGGGTGAATCCTAGAAAGTAGTCAAGCCTTAATCTAGTGGGTGACTCCTAATCCTGCGCTGGCTACGCAGTTCTGGAGTATAGAGATTGCTGCTAGCGACTCTGTCTCTCTAACGAGGAAGCCATCATCCCTGCACTCACTAGGTGCTGCTAGTTCCTACTCCCAACTGAAAGACTCTGAACTGATTCTTAACTGCACTTAGACAGAGATGAATCTATTATTGACTATATTACTTAACTAATCTAACTGAGTTTTCTTGGTTCCGTTATCTGATGGAATGTTGCTTGGATTCTATTATCTGACTGAATGCTACTGAATTCTTGTTAGCTTACTGAGTTTCACTGAAGCCTAAACTAAATACTGAATATTATTGAACTGAAACTGAATACTAATTTGGATTAGACTGATAATGAGACTGAATTGCACTAATACTGAGTTTATTGAATTTCCTTATGTGATGTAACTCTCTGAATTCTATTGTTCATGGCTTGATTGAGAATATCTTGAAACTGACACTGGCTCTAGACTTGCAGCTAATTTATCGAGTATAAATATACCCAAGACTTGATAAAATAAACGTTAAACATAACCGTTCTTGAATAACCATGACAATGGACTTTCATTCACCGTTACAATCACTAAAGCATTTCTTCAAGCACATGGGAATCTTAAAATGTATAAATATATAGGGATACATACTAATTTCTCATAATTCATTCATAAGGAGTGGACAAGCATAAGAATGCATGCAACATATCATAATTCACTCACTAAGGCATTTCAACGAACACTTGGCATACATGAATTTATACACAATTTGGGGATTTCTTATCAACAAGCTATAATGACCCTATATTTCTTCACACAAGTATTTTATCAAACATATGGGGAGCAAGCTTTGGTTATACAACTAATACTACACCCAATTATCATGATTTCATCAACCAATATGCAACTTGAAGAGGGTTTATCATGAACATCACAGAATTAATCACATGCTAGAATCAATTCTTAATACCTATAGTCTAAATCATGAATTAAAACTCAACAACACATAATCATGAACTTCAATACACATAAATCATGTAATCTCATAAATACATAAACTTTGTAATTTTGAAAAAGATTCTTGAACTTCTTGGCTGGAAGGAACCCAATAATTAACATCTAACATACCTTAGGAGACTCTTTCTTAAAGGTTCTTGGAGAAATTCTTGATTTCTCGAGTTTTGGTGAAGAAGGGTTTGAATCTTGTTCTTGGATTTTTGATCTTGAAAAAAACCTTAGCTTTTGATGTTATTGATAAATATGGAATTAACAACCTTAATCTTATTTAAATAGGTGTTAAAAGGTGTGGAAAAAGACCAAAAAACCCTTTCTAAAATGACTAAAAATCACTGAACGAGATATGTGACAGTGGGTGCGATGTTCCATCAAGGGCCCGATAGTTTGTCAGTCCTGACTATCATACTTGGGCCATAACTGGGTTCACTGTCTCGTCTTTAACGGCTTGGGTGATGGTCCATCGCTAGCTCGACGGTCTGTTAGACCTCTCCGTTGCACTTAGACAAAGAGTGGACTCACTGCCTCAGCTGCAACGGTCTAGGTGATGGTCTATCTCTAGCTCGATGGTCCTTCGACCCATTTTTATCACACCTGGGTAGTTCTGACTGCTTTCTATAAAACGTCCATAACTTTTATCCTGAGATTAGATTTTTCCGAAATTGGTATAGTTGGAAAGCTAATTCAATTTCCCACATGATAAAAAGTCAAAATTAGGGAAATTCTATCTGATTTAAATATTACTCACTTAGGTAGCTATCCCTAAATCTTCTCGAGACTAAATTAGACTTTAAAGAAAGTTTGGGGTATTACATAGTGAGACCAACATTATTACAAGATTAAGAACTAAAGAGTGTATTAAACTCAAAAACCCCTAATGAATGTAATAATCAAAACCACACTCTTACGGTGACCGCCAAGGAAATCAACTCACCTCAAGATCCACCGTTTTCAAGCAAAGATCAATACTAGATTTTCCAAGCCCTAACTAAGACTTAGTGTTCTATCTCAAGAGAGAGGATTTTTAATGTTTTAATCTTTCATCTTTCATAAACTACCAAAAATAACACTAAAGGGGCCTATTTATAATATATTACAAATGAAGATAAAAAGACCACTTTGCCCTTAATGAGAGGGTTTGCCATGGTATGTAAATACACCATGTGTAAAGTCAAAAATACCCTTAATGAAGGGGCAACCAAGGTATGTTATAACATGAATGAATGGCGCCTCTTCAATGATCTCAAAAACTGAGTATGGCTCATACTTCAAGGCTTGTGGTTCTTGGGTTAGCATTAATGTAAGAAACCAAGAAACCTTCCACACACGGGATTGCTTTAAGTCATGCTCAAAATGACCCTTTTTTTCATATCCTTGTGCTCTCGGGGTGACCAAATCTTTGAGCCTTTAGGTGTTGGCCTCTAAAGATGTCATCAAATGCTAAGGTGTCCATTTTACTTGTATCAAGATTGGAGCTTGAAATGGTCAAAAAGCAACAGAAAAAGTACAGTTGAAGACCTGCAGTGAACTAGCCTCAGTTACCGCAGTCGTGGTCAATGGGCCGCGGTCACAGCCAGTCAAGATAGTCAATCAATCATGACAATGAAATTAAATCACAGTCGTGTAGCCGCGGTCACACTAGACTTGTGCGATCGCGGCTTGGAGAAAATGTTCAGCCCAAAGGCAAAATTGTTATTGCACATGCTGATCCCAATTTGACCAAAAAGGCTCAAAACCCTCATTTATCTCATCATTCATTCCATCACATTCCTTTTTCCCTAATTTTTCTAGGTTTTAGCTTGAGACTTTGTAGCCTCCATATTTTAAGAAGAAAATATTATATAAATTTTGGATGAAGAATACATTGGAGACTTTCCAAATGGAATATTTTCTCACTTCCATTGTTGATATTGTGGAGGAGCCAAGTTTGAAGTAACATTCGCTTAGATATTCTACAAATTAATTCAATGGAGATTATGGCTATATCTATGCTTATTTATATTAAGTGTAGCTAAATCTCCATGTGTGAATAGGGGTCTAAGTGCGTGTGGGTTGTTATTGTTAGCATCTATTTGGTAGTTCATGTTTATGGGTTTTATTATTACTATTCTAGTTTGGTTGGGATTTCATGGGTGAAAACTCCAATTACCTACATGGGCTTGATGGGTGAAAGCTTCAAGCTTTAAAAAACCTAAGGCTGTCTTCGAAAGAAGGGTTTTAGGTAAAGTTTAGGAATCTATATCATCCTTAAAAGAGGGATATGGAGACCAAAGCAACGATACATAATTATGTGTGTAGTTTGCTATATTCTCACTATCTTAGAAATAAGGGTAAAAGTGAGGTTGACTATGCCTTGGGTGTCATCCTAGATATAGGATGCCTTTATTAAGGTTGTGGTTGCTAATTTTTGAACACATCCATTAGGTATTCGAAAGGATCAATGGGTGAAAGTTTGGTGTTTTGTTGAAAGACTAGCATCCAAATCTATAACCAAACCTACCCATATTTGACTTACTAAATCGATGTTGATCACCTCCCACATGTCACTCCCTTAGTAATGCATAATCCCAAGATTCGTGCATAATTGTTAAAACTCTAATTATTCGTTGCCCTGAATTTATACTAGAAAATCCCAAAAAGAAATATTAGTGTAGGAACTTAACTCCCCTATTTTATCTTTTTGTACCATTTGTTTGAATTTAACTTGTAACTATCATTTCAAATTAATTTGATCGCCACTCACATTGTTCCCCGAGGAATCAACCCCGACTCCAAATTAGGTAAATATATTGACGACGACCTCTTTGCACTCAAATTGACCCGTAAGTTGAGTGTTATCATTGTATCCCTAAGATGCTCAAAGAATAGCCTTAATAATCTTAGCATGATCCACAATACTCTGAAAAGATGCTCTATACACTACTATTTGATTTTGTAGCAAGCTAAAGAAAAACATCCAACCCGTTCAGGAACTTTCGAGTCTTTTCAAACTCAGTGGCGATACTGGTATAAGAATATCTAGACAAGGCATATAAACATGCTTCATACTTTGCAACAATCATAGAGCCCTGTTCCAAGTGATTAAACTTACCTCTCAGCTGATTTCTCAAACTAAAAGGCACAAATCTGTCCAAAAAGGCCTCTGTAAATTCATCCCAAGTCATCTTTGGCAATCCAAAAGATTAGCAACCAACAGGTGACCTCCACCAATATTTGGCTGCATATCTCAACTGGTAAGTAATATAAGCGACCCCATAAAACTCAAGAGAACCAAGGTTATGCAGCTTCTTACTATAATCCATCAAGAACCCATAGGCATCCTCACCTACAACACCTCTAAACCTAGGACCCAAACAAGTGAACCTCTCAAACCTCCTCTAATCCTCAAAATACATAGTTACACTCAAAATAATAGGAGACATAGTAAATCAAATTAGCTAAGAACCCATCAGAGGAGGCATTATAGAAGAAGGTTAAACTCCTGACCTCGAAATACCATACTTAAATATGGGGACTGAAGAAGGAATCGCACCTAGGGTCTATGGAGTACTGTAAGCAAATATTGGTACAAGAGGAGGATCCATACTCAGACCTAAGGGAACACCACAACTAGACATTGGCACAGAAAGGGGTACAATATTTGGCACTAGAGGAATACCAACTGAAATCAAAAGAGAACTCTCCAACTAGGTTAACAAGTGAACCAGTAACCCCTCTAAGACTAGGGTAGAATAACTTAGTAAAATCAGAGTAGGACTTGAATCTCCAGCATGCTCATCTTAAGGCTCAAAAGAGATCCCCCTAGTGCTATCTCTGGATGGGGCATCTCCTCGTGCCTATCCTTCACATCGAGACTGACCACAACTTACAACTCGCACTCTAGACTAGGATCCCTCGTAGATAATGGATCCGAATCTCTAGACTTAGTGGATCTATTCCTCACCATTTGTGCAGGAAAAAGTGAAATATAACTTAAAACACAAAATATGAAAGATCTGCATGATATAGAATAAAATAAGGGAAATTTCCTAAAGACAACTTATAGCTTCTCGAAAATAGATATGAATTTCTACGTACCAATCTGTGAGACTCTATTAGACACCCTGTTCTTACACTATTAGGACCAATAAACCTAGCTGCTTTGATACTAATTTGTCACAAACTAAAAACCAAGGGTCATGATGACACTTGTCACTACAAGCCTTCACAAGTAAGCCTATCACCCAAACTAATATAAAATGAAAAATAATACCAAAATCCAAGGCATGACTCTTGGAATAGAGCCAAACAACACAAATATAACAAAAGTTGTTATATATAACCAAGGATACCATACGAAAATCCTAAAACATGATGTCATAATGTAAGAACAAAATTATACAACTCAAAATACAAATTACATAGGATATGCCAAGAAGGGAAAAGTCTGTCTCTTAATACAATAAAGACATAGTTTAGGTGATAAAAGGTAGTAGCCAACTTTGAATTCTTAGATCAACTGCAATGTCAAATGGCTCCAAGTATTACCTAATCAACTGTTCTGAGGTGCACTCGTACCTGGATCTGTATCGAAAGGGCACAGTAGGGGTGAATACGGTCCACATGTGATAGCCTAAAACTTTGAACTCACAAAAATGGAGACACAAAACACAAAAACCAGCAAGCACATAAAGAGAAAACAACACACCAAGAAGAAAGGAGATGAGGAAGAATGCAAAAATATAAAGATAGTAAAGTGACCCTTATTTTCACTAGATGATTAAAAAAAGGAGATGTATCAAATATCCAATCACACCTCATAAATGGAAGTTCAAACCACTCTCTTAGGTGACCTAAAGGACTCGCACTTCCTCAAGCACACCTTTATTTCCAATTGACCCAATACAAGAGAAAAAACTATTTCAATGTTTCAAGGCCCTAGTTATGAATTTCAAGCTACAACTAGAGACTAAAAACTACAACTAAGAGTAATATTCAATGTCATCAAAAATCTAATAAAAAGAGAAGTAAAATGGTCTATTTATACTATTACATTCAAAGGAAAAAAATGCCCTTAATGAGAGAGGGAATTGGGGTATCTCTTGAGTGTCACTTTGGAGTGCAAAATATCTTCAATGCCCTTCACTTGAGGTCCCTCTTGAGTGTTTAAGTTCCCCTCGTTCCTTCTCTTGACCAAGGCTTCAAAATACTCTAAAAAGTCTTTAATTTCTTGCTAATTCTGAAGCCTTGACCCTTAGATAATACCTTGTACTCTTGGTGCTCCTTGTGCTTGTATCATCCTCTCCATCTTTAAGGAATTTGTCCTCAAATTCAGATCTTGCAAGAACTAAAGAGAGAGCACAACAAACACATAATCCTCTTAGTAGGAGGGTTAGTATTAGTACCACACTCTTATCACCATCCCATGGTAACTCACACTTGACATACACCCACATATCCTTTGTATTTGATATAAAACTCTTAGCATAAAGGATACCAAAGACATGAATAGCATCAATATAAAAAATAAGTGAGCATGACCAGCAACTATAACCTTCACATCTCAAGTGTATTCCAGGATCAAATGGGAACAAAGGATAAGGGTTTAAGCCGAGATGACCCACTCCTTTCACTAAGTTACAAAGCTCACAATCATTCAAGGCATTACCCACCACTAGGACAAACACAAGACCACTATGAACAAGATTAATATCATGGATATCATTACACAAGTTCAAAGGACCATGTTCAATATCAAGACCATCATTACTAGCATCAACACCAACTTGAAAGTTTGCAATCACACTAGTCTCATATTCAAGTGTTGAGCTAATCTTAGGTGCACATGGTTTATTATTCTTATCAAGAGATCTAACAAAAGAAGAAACATGCACACCTACATCAAGAAATTCCAAAACATCTTCATAAGGAATCAGATTACATCAATTTAAGCTCAAGAAAATATAGGGAATAGCATTGTTACCTCAGTTTGGACTAGGACAGTCCACTTTTTTGAAGCTCTCGGCCAAGGGTGTCTTGAGGCCACCTTCATGTGAGATTTCTTGAAGAATCAAGGCTAGGAAAAATGATAGCCTTTGAGTTGGTAAGTATCAAGGAACCTTCGTAGGCAAGTCCTACAAACAATGTTGTCTTTCCTTTTTCCCTTCTCACAATCCGAAACCTCCCCTCCCTTTTTCTTCTTTCTTTTCTCATCCAACTTCTTAGTTTTCTATTGGATTTCACTCACACTAGATGGTGGAAGAGGGAGAAGACTGAACTTTCAGCCACCATGCACAAAGGTGTACCTATTAGATCTTCTATCATGTATGGTGTGCCTATCAAATTACCAAGGCCTTCCCAACAATATGTGACATGCTTGCATAGGTATTACATTACATAAAACTTCATCATGATAATTCCCTATCTTGAATCTAATCACATATTGCCGTTTGACCTTTAATTCACTACACTTATTTAACCATTAAAGCTTTTATGGATTCAGGTGAGGGATAGTAGCTAGTTTCAAGTGGTCAACCAAGGTGACACTAGAAATATTCACACAACTCCCACTATCAATGATCATTGAACTCAAACTTCCTTTAATAAGGCACTTCGTATGAAATAGGTTCTCTCTTTGATCACCCAAGACCTTACTAAACAAAGTTCTCCTAACAACATAAATGGGCACATCACATTCTCCTTCACAAAGCAACACATCTTCTTCACTACCCTTACTAACTTTGGGTTCTAAGAACTCTCCATCTTGAGAGTTGTCATCATTCTTCTTGATTTCCAACTCCACTTCTTCACCAAGATAATACAACTTCCCCTTCCTTAGAATCACATTATGTCGATTAGGGCACTCGCCCTATGACCCCAACCTTGACACTTAAAACATTATAATCCCTTAGATGAGGGAGGAAGGGCATTCGGCTTTACCTCCAACTTTGGAGGTTGATATAACACTTCCTTGGTTGAGATTTGAGAAGAAGAAGAAGATGGAGAAGATTTGTTCTTGTTCCAACCCGAAGTCAAAGGTCTTACCTCTTTATTTCTGGTCAAACTCAAACCTTGTTGGACTCTAAGCTTATAAGCCGACCTTTCTTTGTTCTCTTTTTCAATCTCTATGGAAGCTTGGAAAACTTTAACCACAGTTCCAAACTTGTGAAAAGTCAAACGGAAGGATATGTCCTTGTTCAACCCAACTTTGAAGCGGATAACATCATGTTGCACTTGTTCACCTCTATGGTCAAGTTTCAAGACAAGTTTCTGAAATTCCTCATAATAGGCCATGACACTCTTGCTTCCTTGCTTTAGATTGTAAAGCTTGGCAAGAAGCTCATGCCTATAATGCTCTAGTACATATCTTTCTCTCGTAACTCTCTTCAACATCTCCTAAGGAGGTGGTTATCCATTAATCAACACATCATCAAATATTTTGGTGTAATCCCACCAAGTATTTGCATATCCTTCAAAGTGAACAATAGCATAACAACTTTTCTTTTCTTCGGAAAGGTCGTTCACTTGAAAAATCTATTCACAAGTGGATTCCCAAGCTAAGTATATTTCCGGATCACTCTCACCTCTAAAAATTGGAATGCCAACCTTGATTGAATTAATGACAATGTCTCAGATTCTTGGATGTTCAATATGGCCTTGTCTTGCCTTATGCCCTCGGAATCTTCCATAATGCCCTCTTTAATCATGTCTTTTCCTCATTTCTTCTTCCAACCACTAGTCATCATTAGGAACATCATAAACTTCTTGCTCCTCTCTACCATAATCCTCAATTTGGATGGGTGGGTTTTGGATTTGAGGCCTTTTTGGAAGTGGGTTTGGTCTTTGATTATGTGGTACTTGAACTTGAGGTATTGGAGGTGGTGGATGGTAAGTTCTTTGGTCCATGGGATTTGTCATTTGGTAAATGGTATTTTGTGAAGGTATTTGGTTCAGATTTAGGGATGGAGTTGGAGTTCCAAGTCCCTCTTGTTGGACTTGGTTTATTTGGTGATGTAGTGTCCTTTGTAGGGTCCGGTTAGGAGAGGTTTGGGATTGGTTTAGTGGCTGGTTTAGTGGAAATCTTGGAGGGTTTCGAGTGTTATAGTCATGGAAGAGTTATTGGCTTGGACACTAGAGGATGCATGGTAGGGATTAGGAGTAGAAGGTCGTGAGTTCCTCCTACTTTCAACACAATCAAGCCTTCCACTAAAAGTGGAAATTTCACCCCGCATTGCATCTATATCGCTCTTCATTTTCCTCCTCAAAGCATCATTACTTTCCTCCACTTTTCGGGTAAAGGCCTCAAACCGAGCCATCAAAGCTCCAATAGCATCATTTCCCAAAGGTTGGGAAGTAGTATCTCCGAATTCCATGGCAAATGTACCTAAAAGAACAAAAAACAGCAAGCAAAACAACCTACAAACTGAGCAAACAAGCTAGTTCAAATGCCTCACTTCACTCATACTCAACCTCACCTCACATTTGGCCTCACAAGTGTTGAAGAATCAAAAATACTTGGCAAGTTACTTGATAGGTGAGAAGCTTTGGTCCGGACTCGATCTTTGTTTGAAACGACTCAAATAAAGTGATGCACAGACTTGAACCAACAAAATACTACGACTTAAAAATGAGAAAAGCACACAAAAAATCGAAGACACGAAATAAACAGACCCAAGACTAATTATCAACCTAGTAGGTAGTTACTAGTTTGATAATTAGTGATAAGAGTTTAACACACAAGAAACTAGAATCAAGAATTATAAAAAATCTAATTTTAGAGATGAATTTGGTTGATCACAAGTGATGATGTGGCACTACGTGGTTGGTTATCACTTTTTTTGAATTTTCAATTTCCCAATCCCATGTTTCGACCAAGTATCAACTTTGTGAAGAGGAATTTTCAGATTTGAGGGGGTAGGTAAACAATTTGGAGCCCTTTCAAGCCTTTAAATGAAATTGAAATGAAATGGTCCCCCCCTCCCAATTAATTACAAATGTACTTGATTTGTCCTTTGGTCCCTCTTTCTTTTGGATGGATTAGGAATATACTAGGGAATATTCTTGGACAAACAACAAGCACACTCTCTTTGTTCCCTTCTTTTGGATCAAACAAATACTTTGAATATTACAAACAACAAGCACACTCTCTTTGTTCCCTTCTTTTGGATCAAACAAATTCTTTGAATATTCTTCTTCGCTAAGATATGAAGATCATGGATGAACAAGATGAATATTCAAGTGTTGACCAAGTTTGACCAACAAGCAACTGAACTCCAAATCTAAATTTTCTTTTAGATCTAGATTCCTTAGGCCAAGACAAACACAACCAGCATAAATTAAGCAACAAAATGCCACAAAAAAAGATGATAAAAAATGATATCCCACCTCAAAAGCTTCAAACAAGGAACAACAATGGTGGATCTAGCTCAAATTCAACCTAACTTTGCTCTAAAAGTAGATCTAGACTCCTTAGGTACTAGAGAGCAAGGATCTAGTACAAGAAACCAACAAAACACAATAAAAACTTATAAATCTAACTTGGAAATTTTGGATCTACAACAAACACAAGACAACACACTTTTTTTGTATTTTCGAATTTTTTGACTCTTTTTTGTTGAGATTTTCTAAATAAGAAACTAAAACCAAGATTTAGGGATGTTGGAACAACCCTAACCAAGGCTTTGATACCAAATGATATCATAAAGCTTTGAACTCATGAAAATAAAGAGGAAAAACACAAAAAACCAGCAAGTACATAAAGAGAAATCAACACACCAATAAGAAAGGAGATGAAGAAGAATACAAAAATGTAAAGATAGTAAAGTGACCCTTACTTCCACTACATGATAAACCAAAGGAGATGTATCAAATCTCCAATCACACCTCACAAATGGAAGTTCAAACCACTCTCTTAGGTGACCCAAAGGACTCACACTTCCTCAAGCACACCTTTCTTTCCAATTGACCCAATACAAGTGAAAAACCTATTTCAATGTATTTAAGGCCCTAGTTTAGGATTTCAAGCTACAACTAGAGAGTAAAAACTAAAACTAAGAGTAATATTCAATGTCATAAAAAATCTAATGAAAAGAAAAGTAAAATGGTCAATTTATACTATTACATTCAAAGGACAAAAATGCCCTTAATGAGAGAGGGAATTGGGGTGCCTCTTGAATGTCACTTTGGAGTGCAAAATGTCTTTAATGCCCTTAACTTGAGGCGCCTCTTGAGTGTATAAGTTCCCCTCCTTCCTTCTCTTGACCAAGGCTTCAAAATACTCCAAAAAGTTTTCAATTTCTAGCTAATTCTGAAACCTTGACCCTTAGATAATACCTCATACTCTTGGTGCTCTTTGTTCTTGTATCAACATGTACTCAATAGGTATCATAGGCCAACTGAGAAAAGTAGAAATAAAGCATACAAAATACACATTATAAGCATATCGCCTGCAGGTAGCAAAATGTTCCAAACAGTAGCCCACATTATCTCCACTAATAGTTTTACAATATTCACATACGCCGCTATGTGATATCACACATACAGGAAATAAATAAGTAATGCACATAGACAATTCTCATACCAATAAAGATAATACAATACAAAAAGAGCACGAGGTAAGTAAAATGTGATGATGATGATGATGATGATGATGATAATGCACGAGGTCATCGCACAACCTCTGTATACAACTACTGAGTTGTGCTCTCGGGGTAGAACCTATGGGTGTTCGTCAAACCATATAAAAGTCATATACAATACCATTGCCATATCTCCTCTCGGGTACATCCATGGGTAGAGGGTTTTAGAGTTGTCATATTTTCTACAAGAAATAGCCATTGTTTCTAGTATTTCCATGGTGGTACCAATGTTTCATTATTGTATATGATATGAGGATGCAATTCTCACAACCAACTAGAATGATAATTTTCATATCAAACCAATATACTAATCAAGTGGGCCAAAAATTAACTTCATATTCCAACCATCATGAAAACCAACATAATCCATAAGCCAATAGAGTAAATACACAAAAATATACCATTAATACCACATTAGTGTCTTTCATCAAACAAGATATAACTAATTTCACATACACATGGCCAATGATAATATAATACCCCACACAACACACAACAAATAATGTCCCAACCCCCCCCCCCCCAATTAGAAATTATATAGGCCCCCACATGGGCATGACACAATAATATAACCATTTTCATGATTGGTTTCTAATACCCTTAACATGATTTTGTCCCAATATTAACTACCTAACCCATTCTGAAGAAAATTAAGCCATAACCTACCTTGAATGCCAAAAATTGGACTGATAGCATTCTATGGGGAGCCTTTTCTCCTAGGAACGGACCCAGACACTACTAGAAATGAGTGATATGGGAATGATTAGATAGCAATGGTGTAATAACCATTACCATAAATAATCTACGATGTCAGTTTTAATCATCGCATATTGTTGTCTACTTTATTAGGACAAAATTTAAATATAACCATCGTGTAATCATAAAACTGTTGCAATAGAGTAATATATGGAATGATTGTACAAACCATCGCTATAGACTATTTATATCCACGGTTATTTTATGATAAAAATAATATTTCCTAGGAATTTTCCCTCACATATTTTATTTACCCAATAGTTTTATTAAATTTATTAAAAAAAACTAAAACATTTGAAAATTGGTCTTAGGGTTTCAACAGGCCTCATTTATCATTCTTCTTCTTTGAATCTCATCAGTGACCGCAACTGACCTTCATTCTTCTTCTTCAATACTTATCAGAGACAATTGTTCAAGTTAGAAAATAGTTTAATTGAGAAAATCATTCAAGTGAGCTTTGGTATTTTTCGTTCAATTTGGTCTGAATCATTCAAGGAATCAGGATTCTCTCAGGTTTGACTTAGCTACAATGTCTCTAAATAGTCTTCTTTGTTTATTTGGATCTTCTTATCTAGTCTTCTTCTCCAATTTTTCTTCTCCAGTGAAAGGTCTTCTTCTCAGGTATGTCTTTTTTATGTTTATGGGTTTACTAGTTATGTTTATGGGTTTGCATGTAAGAATTAATGATTTGATTGTCCGTAATTTGCCTTGAATATGCTTTTTTTCATAATTGAAAATTTCTTAAGTGGGTTTTGTTCTATGAATTTGTTTGGTTGCATTTTCCCCTTTCTGCCGATGAAAGTACTATTTTAAGGTAAAAATTCCCTTTTCTGCTGGTGAAATCTTTCGCTATTGTAACCATTAGTAGATTTAATATGAAAAGTCCATGAGTAGATTTAATTTTTGTGTACATATATTGCTTAGTAGTAGTTTTGGTTAGATCTGGAAAACGGTACCATTAATTAAAGTAAAACAACTTGAAAGAAAAAGTAGGTAAAGAATGAAAAAGAATTTGAAATCTATTAAAATGCCTAACTATGATGCCTCAAATCTGGTACCCGAAATGCTCTACGGTGCTCATGACCCTGAAGGACCACAAGCTAACCCATGACTAATAGATGTACCTGAACACTCCATAATATACTGTATGAATGTGGAAATAAAGGTTGAAAGGCCATAAGGTTCAAAACTATAACATAACTGATAAAAATATAACATGTAGCTAGGATATGAAATACCTAAAACAACTGAAATAACTGTCAGAGCATGATAATCTGAAAAGCCTCTAACTGACTGAACTATTTGAATAAGGAGTTGATGGGACATGTCCCTAACTAACTCCAACTAATAAATTAATCAATGAGATAATAAAGTAATGGTCATGTCTTCGAAGGATGAGCTCTCACTGCTAAGTCTAACTTCTGAGACTGGAATGTTACTGATACTCTGGAGCTCGTGCTTCTGAACCTATGGTATAAAACACCATAGCGCAAATGCGTCAGTATGTTTGAATGTATATGCATGTGAGTTAGGCTGAATGAAAAGTGTTCACATGCATGAACTATACTAACTGACAGGGTAACATGAACGTGAGAATGCATGCATAAATACATAATAACTATAACTGAGTTTGTGACAACATGATTACTGAACCTGAGTACTGATAAAATGAGATACTGATAACTGTATAACTGAAATAATTGATACTGAGCAACTATTTTTGACAGTCTAGATTCTGATGGAACAAGCTGAGTTTCGTACTATTTTGAGTTGACTATATCTGGCAGTCCTGAATTCTGTAGAACTATCTGAGTTCTATTACTAAGTGTTGATGTTTCAACCTATGCTGACTATATAGTTCTAGAATTCAAGGATGACTTCTAAGAATCACACCCTCATCTGACAGTGTGTGTTCCCATCCTTGGGTTCTATTACTAAGTGTTGATGTTTCAACCTATGCTGGCTACATAGTTCTAGAATGCAAGGATGACTTCTAAGAATCACACCCTCATCTGACAGTGTGTGTTCCCATCCTTGGGTTCACTCAGTGCTAATCCTTAATTCCATCTGAATAGACACTGAACATAGATTACTAAACTTAACTGGACTGAATTAATTGAGTTTCGTTGACTGATGGAATAGTACTGAGATTACTGTATTACTGAGCTTTCCTGAGTCACGTGACTGGCTGAGTTCTATGGATCGTGGCTTGATTGAGGATATCGTAAAATCATGACACTAACTCTAGGCACATAACCATATTTTTTGGATACAACTACCCCCAGGACTCAATGGAAAGAAACAGATAAAAGCATGACTTTCTTGAATACATGACCATTATCAAAATCCTTAATTCATTTATTAAGGCATTTCGTCAAACATTTGACATGCATAAACTTGTACATAAATGGGGATTTCATATTATCATACTAGTATGGCACTTTTCTTTCACATTAGCATTTAGTAAAACATATGGGGAGTATGCGTCGGTTATACAATCATCAACACATCTAATAATCATGGATACATCAATCAACTTGTAATTTGAAAGGAGTTTATCATGATTTTTATGCAAATCTTCATATACTAGGGTCAACCATTGAAATATGTAATTTAAAACATGAATCAAAACCCATAACAGCATGAACAAGAATTTCAATTCAATTTAAATGATGAACATTCATCAATACCCAAATCTTGAATTTTTAAAAGAGATTCTTGAGCTTCATGGGTGAAAGGGACCTATGAAACAACACATGAATACCTTGCGAGTTTCTTGAAGTTTATGGACTAGAAGAACTTGAATTTCTTTATTTCTTGAAGAAGGATTTGGATCTTGTTCTTAGGGATTATCTTTGAGAGAAAACCCTAATTTGATGTTGTGAATGAATAATGAACTTATGAGCCTTGGTCTGATAAATTATGGGTTAAAATGGGTGGAAAAGGACCCAAATACCCTTTAAAAATGACTTAAAATTTGTTGAACGGGACCTACGATGGCTCGTGAGATGGTCTATCGCTGGCTCGACGATTCTTCATTGCGACCATCATACACGAACCAAAAACACAATTACTTCCTTATAGCGATAGCTTGGCCGATGGTCCATCGCAAGTTCAACGGTCCGTTAACCTGTCCGTCACATCTTATCTAGAAGGTTGACTCACTTCCTTGGCTACGACGGTCTAAACGATGGTTCGTCGCTCGATCGACGGCCCATCAACCTCTGAGTAAAACATCCATAACTTTTTACTCTGATACTGGATTTGGACGAAATTGGTATCATTGGAAAGCTAATTCAATTTCCCACATGATAAAAAGTGAAAATCTTAAAAATTCCACGTGTACCAAAATGGATTCATATTTCAAAGTATGTTTCTAACATTCTTGGGATGATTTCAAGCTAGGTAGAAGTACGGGGTATTACACTTCTCCTTGAGGATGAGACTGAGTGAGATGGGAGAATATAAACTAACATACATACTAAATATGAACAATTGGAATATGATCTTATGACTGACTTGACTGATAACATAACATATCATACTAATCATGCATATCTGACGCATGTATAACTAATTGTTCTAATGAACTAAGGTTCTCACAATGAGAATGCATATCTGATGTATGATTATATGACTGAACTGGTACATGAATGCATGAATTAATATGTAATGGTATCTAATACCATGTTTGCGATAGAATTCTGAACATAAAATATATACTAAGCTTGTAACTGAAACCTGAACATAGACTGAAAAGCTTAAGGAGAATTGTTACCTTGAGCTAGATCTGAGTTGGCGGAGAAGAGGTGAGGATAATTGGTACACATGTCTGCTTCTGCTTCCCAAGTAGCTCCCTCAACGGACTGATTTCGCGAAAGAACTTTGACTAGAGAGACTTCTTTATTCCCCAGTCTATGAACCTGATAGTCTAGGATTTTGACTGGAATCTCTTCATAAGAGAGGTTGTTCTGAACATCTATGCTCTGAATAAGGTCTATGCTGGGTCACCTATGCACTTCTTGAGCAAAGAGACATGGAAGACTGGACGAACTGAGGCTAGATCTGAAGGCAACTCAAGATCATAAGCTAGCTTGCTGAATCAACTGAGAATCTTAAAAGGACTGATATATTGAGGACTAAGCTTTCCCTTCTTACCGAACCGCTTCACTCCCTTCATGGGAGAGATCTTGAGATAAATATAATCACCAATATTGAACTCGAGATCCTTTCTACTCACATCTCCTTAAGACTTTTGTTGGCTTTGAGTAGCCTGGAGTCTTTCTTTGATCAACTGGACTTTTTTAAGGCATCGAATACTAAGTCAGGCACTATGACTGAGGCCTCACTAACTTTGAACCAACCGATTGGAGATCTACACCTCCTACCATAGAGAGCTTCAAATGGAGCCATCCAAATACTAGAATTATAGTTGTTGTTATATGCAAAGTCAATCAAAGGCAAGTGGTCATCCCAACTACCCTTGAAATCTATTGTGTACAACCTTAGCATTTCTTATAAAGTCTGAATGGTCCTTTCTGCTTGACAATCTTTCTGAGGATGAAAGGCTGTACTGAGATGAACTTGGGTACCAAGACCCTTTCGGAACACTTTCCAAAAATAAGAGGTGAACTAGGTACCCCTATCTAAGATAATAGATAACAGAACACCATGCAATCTGACCAACTCTCTGATGTAGAGTTTGTCGTAATCCTCGGCTAAATAAGAGGTATGGACTGCAAGGGAATGAGCTGATTTGGTCATCCTATCTACAATAACACAAACTGAATCATGCTGATGACGAGTATGAGGCAAAGCCATCACAAAGTCCATGTTCACTTCTTCCCACTTCTTGGTAGGAATACTAAACTCTTGCATGGACCCACTAGGCTTCTAATGCTCTATCTTAACCTACTAACATGTAGAGCACTTAGCCACAAACTCTGCAACATCTCTCTTCATCCTAATCTACCAATAGATTTCTCGCAAGTTGAGGTACATCTTTATGGCCCCTGGATGAATAGAGTAGCACGCACCATGCGCTTTTATAAGAATTTACTGCCTTAAGTTGTCTACACCGGAGACAAACAAACAAACCTGACAATGCAATACACCATATACCCTTTGGGAGAAAACCTCTACTTTATGATGCTTGACTGACTCTTTCAACTTGACTAGAATGGGATCTCTATCATGCTTTTCTTTTACCTCAAACACTAGAGGTGATTTTGAACTACTCTGAACCCATATGTCACCCTTCTCTGAATCGACTAAGCCAACGCCTAGTCTGGCAAGATGGTGGATGCAAAATATAAATAATATCATAAATTTCATAAAAATGTACATACGAACCATAATGACACACCTAGATTGAGTGACATTGAATCATGCAACTCATATCATCTTAGATAGGAAATGTAGGAGAAAAACCTCATAAATCATTATAGATCATCATAGGCAACTTGACTTACCATATCAAAACTCGGAGTGACTCGGTATTTCAATAAACATGACTCTTATGGACAGGAGAGTTTCCTATAACCAGCAACCCCACGTGAGCTACGTGGAATACCAATGTTTAAAACCTCCGTTGGCAGAAGCGTCATACTCTTTGCCAGGGAGTACGACCTTAAAACTGCAATAATCACAATTGGGCTCTCTGGCCAATAATATCATCATCAAACAACCCTACGGTGGCACATAGGTTTGGGGAAATACCAAATTTCCCTCTCGGTGCTAAGTACTACTCCCCAACAAGCTCAGAACGCGTTAGGAAATCCACCACAACATCACAAGGGTCTATCATAAAAACCAAATCAAATCTCTTTCTCATTTATCAAATCATATCAATTTGTGGATTCCTAACTCAACACATTTTAGCTCATAATATTTTAATCTTCCTCAACATCAACAAGGTATCAATGCGTGAACCATAACCGACTCGACATTTGGACAAGGATATGAAGACTCAATACATAATATTTTTAACAATTTAACCCATCAAAATCATCCGAAAAATACCAAGACTCATTGCAACTTCAATATCAACATTTCTCAATTTGCCATCCAACTCTTATTTAAAGGTACTTGAGACATCAACCCATAGTAGGGATATAGAATTTCCAATATCAATTATAAATTCATAATAAGAAAATAATGGAATGATAGTATAAATCAAGGCTTACCAAATTTAATCATCATATGCTAATAATCAAATACTTTTTGGACATAATTCCATCTCAACATCATACACATATCGGATGACATAATCCCATAGCTCATGGACAATAATATAAGATATAAAACTATATTTCCAATTCATGGTAAAACATGTAAAATCTCATGTCATGTAATTCAACAAAAATACCAGGCACAAGATCGAAAGGATAATCTTGTTCAAAGCCCCACATACCTAAAAATGGAAGATAAATATGAACTTCCGACTCCGGAACTTTATTCACAAAAATAAAAGGTCATTCTCGAAGCCCTTAACATGATCAACTCAAATTTCAAATCAATTTGAAATTTCTACAGTTCAATCAAAAGACATAGAAGGATAAAATTTGGAGTAGTAGGGTTGAGGTTTGAACCTTAGGAAATTTTGGAGAAAAATGAGCTATTAATGCTCTTAATGGACTTAAATCCATGGTTGATCTGAATGGATTAGAGTGGGAATGACCAAAATACCCTTAAAAATTAAATAATGTCAAATTTATCCTTTGGTGGACTATTTTGATAGGCTGAAGTAGATCGATCATAACTTTTTGCTTCGATGGCCAAATTGGATGAAACTAATTTCATTGGAAAGAGGACTTTTAGAGCTTTCTGTTGATATATAGTATCTCACCCAGATCATTATGTACAAAGAGTTATGATCATTTAAAGTTGACCCTAAAATTCGCCTGGCCTCAGTATTTTTTTCCTACACATTTACTGTTCACCACTATTCATGATTAGATCGGAATGATCATAACTCATTGCTCGAGTGTCTTTTTTAGATGATCCACATATCGTTGGAAATCTTATTCGATGCTCTATGCAATGACGGGTCGCATATTTTGAAATTCCACATAGAAAAATTATTAATCATGATAAAGAATAGAATTCAACACATTTTTTCGTTCGTGATCTTAACGAAAAATTTTTTCGGGGAATCACATAGCCAAACCCAAGAAACTCCTGATATCTGATGGAGAGACAGGTCTGGGCCAATTTCTTACAGCTTCAGTCTTTTGAGGATCTACTCTAATGCTATCACTAGAAATGATATGGCCCAAGCATGCTACTGACCTTAGCCAAAACTAGCACTTACTGAATTTGACGAATAGCTGATGATCTTTGAGAGTCTGAAGTACTATTCTGAGATGGCCTGCATGATCATGCTCACTGCAGGAATAGACCAGAATGTCATCTATGAAGACTATGATGAACATGTCCAAGTACTGCCTGAACACACAATTCAGCAAGTCTATGAAAGCTATTGGGGAGTTGGTAAGACCAAAGAACATAACTAAGAATTCAAAGTGACCATACTGAGTACAAAAACCTATTTTTAGAATGTCACATTCTCTGACTATGAGCTGATGATAGCTCGATCTGAGGTCTATCTTAGAGAAATAACTGGCACCCTGAAGTTGGTCAAACAAGTCATCGATTCTGGCAAGAGGATACTTGTTCTTGACCTAGACTTTATTGAGCTGCTGGTAATCAATAAACATTCGGATAGAATTGTCTTTCTTGTGCACGAATAAAATTAGTACACCCCACGGGAAAACACTGGGCCTGATGAACCCCTTACCGAAGAGATCCTTCAACTGCTTTTTCAATTCTCTGAGTTCTGCTGGTGCCATTTGGTATAGAAGAATAGAGATAGGCTGAGTATCTTGAAGAAGATCAATACCAAAGTCTATTTCCCTTTCGGGAGGAATTCCTAGAAGATCATTGAGAAAGATATATGAATATTTATTCACTATAGGGATTGATTCGATATTGGAAGTTTCAGAACTAGTGTCCTTAACTTGAACAAGATAATAGAGACATTCTTTAGATATCATTTTCCCTGGCCGAAGGTAGGAAACAAGATGACCTCTGAACGCTGAAGTACTACCCTTCCACTCTAGCACATGTTAATTCAGAAACTGGAATTCAACTATTCTGTTTCTATAGTTGATTATGGAATAGCAGGAATGAAGCCAATCCATGTCAAGAATGACATCAAAATCATTCATTCTAATTCGACTAAATCTGCTGAGGTGACTTTTTGAAATATCATAATCGGACAGTTCTTGTATACCCGTCGGGCTATGATAGTTTTACCCCCAGGTTAGATACTAAAAAGGGCTCTACTAGAATTTCAAGACTGACGCTGAAATCAACTGTTATATAGGGAGTAACAAAAGACAAAGTAGCTCCTAATCTAGCAAAGCATAAACATGCACATGAAAGATCTGTAATGTACCAGTAACCATATTAGGAGAATATTCTTAATCTTTCCAAGACTGAAGAGAATAAAGTCAATTTGGGTGTTGCCCACTAGTAGCACTGAAGGTGGCACCCTGCTAGTTTGGGCGATCGAACTGAGTTGGGGAATGGTTTTAATGACCCTGATAGCCTAACTGGGGACAATCTCTAACTCTGTGGCCTAGATTTCCACATCTGAAATAGGCATCGCTACCAGTTCTACAAGCACTCTTGTAGTTCTTACCACAAGTCCGATAAAAGAGATTAGTTCGGGCATTACTGACACTGCACTGAGACTTAAGGCCTGGCGCCCTATCTTTATTACCATCCTCAAAGTTGGAATTGATGACCTAGGATGAAGCTGAGAACAGTTTCCTCCTTCTGATTTGGGCTGAGCAAAGTTAAAACTACTTGTCCTTGCTCTCTTATTCTACTTCTCTCTTATCTTAATCTTTTTCTATTCTATCTGTTAAGCATGAGTCATAATCTTGGCTAAAGTCATATCATTATTCAACATCGCAGACCTATACTATTTGACCACACTATCATTCACCCCAGAAAAAACTTACTCATCTTGGCCCTACTATCTGTAACCAGATGAGGAGCATATTTGGCTAATTGAGTAAACTTAAGAGAATACTCTTTCACGTCATGTTGCCCTTCCCGAGGTTGATGAATTATAATACCTTAGCTTATCTCAGCTCTAGGGGAAAGAACCTCTCTAAGAATACGGTGAAAAATTCCTCCCACCCTATAGATCCTACATCAACTAACCTTTCTAACTTCCACTGTTTGTACCAAGTGTGAGAAATATCCTGTAACTAATATGCAGCTAGCTCAGCACTATCAATAGTTGACACCCCCATAACGTCAGCAACCTTCTGAACCTGATTGATGAATTCCTGAGGGTCCTCATCTAACTTAGACCTGAGAAAGGATGAAGGATTCATTCGGGTGAAGTCTCGAATCCTGGCCACAGCTAAATTAGCCATTCAGTTGGTCGGAATGACAGCTGGTCATGCATTCTAATCAGTAACTAATTGACCAAGAGTAGTGAATCCAGCTCTGAACTCTGCATGAGAGACATGTTCGCCCAAAGGTTCTTCGAGATGAGGGGCTGACTGATTCTCATTTATTCTTTAAGGAGGCATGTTCTGTAGAAGAAAGGGAGAAACGAATTCGACCAGACTAAGAGATTAATGGGAGATTATGCTCACTGGCACGACATGAATACTGAAAGAAGGAAAACTATTCCAAAAATATCTTATAGCCTTCTATACATAAATGTGGCATGCAACACACCCATGCACAAGATTCTACTAGATGCGACTTTCAAAATTCCTAGGACACTATTGAACCTTATCCTCTGATACCAAGTTTGTAATGCCCCAAATCTGGTACCCAGAATGCTTCACGATGCTCATGAACCTAAAAGACCAAAAGCTAACCCATGACTGATATCTGTACCTGAACACTATATAATATACAGTATGAATGTGGAAATAAAGGCTAAAAGCCCATAAGGTTCAAAACTATAGCATAACTGATAAAAATATAACATATGGATGGGATATGAAATACCCAAAACTACTTAAATAACTGTCTAAACATGATAGCCTAAAAAGCCTCTAACTGACTGAACTATCTAAATAAGGAGTTGATGGGGCATGTCCCCAACTAACTCTAACTAATAAATTAATAAATGAGAGAATAAAGTAATGGTCATGTCCTCGAAAGATGAGATCTCACTTCTAACTCTGACTGCTGAGACTGGAATGCTACTGATGCTCTAGAGCTCGTGCTTTTAAACCTATCTTATAAAATACCATAGCACAAATGGATCAGTATGTTTGAATGTACTGGTATGCATGTGAGGTAGTTTGAATGCAAAGGGTTCACATGCATGAACTATTCTTACTGACTGGGTAATATGAACGTGAGAATGCATGCATGCATACATAATAACTATAACTGAGTTCGTGACAACATGATTACTGAACCTGAGTACTGATAACATGAGATACTTATAACTGTACAACTGAAATAACTGATACTGAGCGACTGTATCTGACAGTCTAGATTCTGATGGAGATAGCTGAGTTCTGTATTATTCTGAGTTGATAGTATCTGATAGTCCTAATTTTGTAGAACTATCTGAGTTCTATTACTGAGACTAAATGAAAGTATCTAAAAGTCCTAATTCTATAACTAAAATTGTGGGAAGTAGTTATCTAACTGACATGCCCCTAATACGCCATTATGACTGAGTTGGGATCGATTTTTGTAACCCTAATTGGAAGGGTGTCAATACCGTGCCACCTGTAAGGATATGCTATGAGTGACCCTCATCTGATAGTGTCCCGAAAAGAGAATGGTGGGGCCTTCATCTGACAGTGCTTATCCATACCTTATCAACCCTCATCTGATAGTATTGATGTCTCACCCTATGCTGGCTACACATAGTTCTGGAACGTAAGGATGACTTCTAAGAATCACACCCTCATCTGACAGTGTGTGTTCCCATCCTTGGGTTTACTCGGTGCTAATCCTTACTCCCATTTGAATAAACTCTGAACATGAATTACCAAATGAACTGGATTGAATTAACTGAATTCCATTGACTGACGGAATATACTGAGATTACTGTATTACTGAGTTTTCCTAAGTCACATAACTGACTGAGTTCTATGGATCGTGACTTGATTGAGGATATCGTGAAATCATGAAACAACTCTAGGTACACAACTATATTTTTTGGGTACAAGTACCCTAGGACTCGATGGAAAGAAAATTACAAAAACATGACTTTCCTGAATACATGACCAACATCACAATCCTTAATTCATTTATTAAGGCATTTCATCAAACATTTGACATGCATAAACTTGTACATAAATAGGGATTTCATATTATCATACTAGTATGACACTTTTCTTTCACATAGGCATTTAGTCAAACATATGGGGAGCATGCTTTGGTTATACAACCATCAGCATATCTAATAATCATGGATATATCAATCAACTTATAATTTGAAAGGGGGTTTATCATGATTTTGATGCAAATCTTCATATACTTGGGTCAACCATTGAAATACGTAATTTAAAACATGAATCAAAATCCTACAACATCATGAACATGAATTTCAATTCATTTTAAATCATGAACATTCATTAATACATAAATCATGGATTTTTAAAAGAGATTCTTGAGCTTCATGGGTGAAAGGGACCCATGTATCAACACATAACATACCTTGATTCTGAGTTTCTTGAAATTGTTGCACTTGAAGAACTTGAATTTATTTTTTTCTTGAAGAAGGATTTGGATCATGTTCTTGGGGATTATCTTTGAGAGAAACCCCTAATTTGATGTTGTGAATAAATAATGAACTTATGAGCCTTGGTCTGATATAATTAGGGGTTAAAATGGGTTGAAAAAGACTCAAATACCCTTTAAAAACAACTTAAAATTCACTGAACGGGATCTATGATGGCTCGAGCGACGTTCTGTCGCTGGCTCGACGATCCATCGTTTCAACCATCGTACATGGACCAAAAAAAAGAATCACTGCCTTATAGCGATGGCTTGGGCGACAGTCCGTCAGAAGTTCAACGGTTCATCAACTTGTCCATTGCACCTTATCCCGAAGGTTGACTCACTACCTTGGCTACGACGGTCTGTCGCTAGATCGACGGTCCGTCAACCTGGCCGTCTTACCTGGGCGATTCTGACAACTCTGAGTAAAACATCCATAACTTCTTACTCCGATACCGGATTTGGACGAAATTGGTATTGTTAGAAAGCTAATTCAATTTTCTGCATGATAAAAAGTGAATCTTAAAAATTCCATTTGTACAAAAATGGATTCATATTTCAAAGTAAGTTTCTAACATTCTTGGGATGATTTCAAGTTAGGTAGAAGTATGGGGTATTACACTAACATTATAGGACAACAACATATAAATGCATAGAGGTACTATTTTTTTGGTTTACAGAGCATGTCTTTATAAATTGATATTGGTACAATTTCTCTTTTTGTTTGATATCACACAAACTAGGCTATAATATCTTGTATTCTTTAGTTGCTCATATGAATAAGTGATGTATTATGTGTATTGAATATTTTTCATGTTGAATATATGTAGTTAAAATTATGGACTTTTGTATTTACATATAACTAATTATTAGAAAAAATTAGAGTTGCCATAAAAATTAGGTTTGTAAAGAGTAGTTGTAGTGATTATTTAATCATGGATGGAATGTCATTATGTTGAAAATAGTTCCTCTTATGAAAATAGAACTTGTATTTTTTTAATTCTTCTTATGAAAATAGTTTTACTATTTTATTGTATGTGTTTTATTTTCTTCACATTCTTAGAACTTAGAAGGGTTCCTGTGGAATTTTGTAGAATTAATATAAAGCTTACCTTTGGGTTATATTCTCTCTACTTCTTATGTGACCACTCCTTGAAATGGATCACTTCATTCCTCTAGTTGCAATACTTAGTATAATTTTCATGGCATCATAACATATTATTGATAGCTTAATAAACTCTTCTTTCAATCAATACTTGCCTTCATGAAGTCCACTTTTCCACATATAAGTGCTAAGGTAATTTAGTAGCCTCCCTATTATTCAATAACTCTATTCAAGGTCAATGATTTTTTACCTCTCCTATATCAGGATCATAACACTGAAGGGGTGATTATTCTCTTATAACTGTACAAATGCCAAAGAATTGGTAATTTGCATGAGGTTGGTTTCCACTTGTTGACTCTTGTAAGCCACAATATATATAGCATACTGCAAGAGTAGGCCTGTTGAAGTGTCTGTATGTTAATTTTGAAGTGTTGAATTGTTAACTTGTGCTTAAATTATATAATAAAGTTGAATGTAAAAGGTGAAACTCTCAGTTGTCCTATATATGAGATTCAATTTGATCTAACAGAAAGTGTTTGTAAAGTGTATGATTGTTGTAGCTCATTTCTATGTGTGATTATGCTAATAGAAAGTGTATGATTGATGTTTACATAATATGATTGATAACTCTGAAACTACACCTCTCAATGAGAGTGTAAGCGATCGTTGTCAATATAAAACTCAACTAGGTTGGGGTCCAATACCACAGGGAATATGGTGTAAACTAAGTTATTTGCGATTTAATCCACTGATAGTTTAATGTCTCCTAAAATAGGGGGTTTAGGTTTAACAAGTATTTGTTTGTCATTTTAATTTCAGTATTTGTAATCAAGAGTTTATGAAATAACCAAAATTATGTTCACTAGGGCTTTTGGTACATGACAGATGCTAAAAGTGGTTCAAGATTCTCACAGTCGATAGGACAACAAGCTATCTTTATCGACGTTACGCTTAAATGTGTCTCGACCTACTTAAGCATTTAATTTCCTAATCCTCTTGGAATTAGGGAATTTCTATTCACTACCTAGATTTTACCTCAGGTTAACCAACTTTGTTACAGCACTGATTATTAAATGAAGTATTTCCGAGTCCCTGTTGATAATTCACTTCCTACTATATTTGATTTCTTTCTCAAGCAAATCAAAGCAGGTGTGTCTCCTATTTGCAACCAACAAATATTAATTAAAGCTTTAGAATTATCAAGAAATCCTACCACCTCTTGAATTTTGAACACTCAGCACCTTATCAATACCTAACCCTAGATCCCATAACTTAGGTTAATGGAATTTAGCCATTCATGATGAAATGAACGAAACACATAATTGAATTCATGATTTGAAAGATAAACTTACAGAGATGAATAATAACTAGTGAATCGCAGATTAGATTACAAAGGAAATCCCAAAATACTGATAATAATCTCTTTAAAGTATTTGCTTTTTCAAGCCAAAAGTAGAGAGAGAAAAATATCAAAATATTCTATCTCAAAACTCAATGTGTCGACTCTCTCCGGAGTTCTCTCTAGAAAACCCTAAAACAAAGGTTTAAATAGTTCACCCTAAATAAGGATACAAAATCAAGGTTACAGCTTTTTCTTGAAATAGACGATAACTATTGGTGATGCCTTATCAGGATTCTGACGACTTATCAAGTATGTTGTCAGGTCTTCTTCAAATCTGAACTAGTCCTGTCTTCAAATCAACACCCTTAACTTAAAGCAATTGCTTGTCCTCAAGCAACCAAAACATAACTAAGAGAATACAAAGTACAATTTGGCAGTCAATTATTCATTTAATCTCAAAACATGGTTACCACCTCCAAGGTCAATCAAATTAAAACCAACTATGTATACCACTGAAAACCAAAAATGTAACACAAAGGACTCAAGCTATGGCATCAATCTTAGCAAAAACAACCATGTATGTACCAATTTTACACTCCTAAACAAGCAAGTAACTAGCAACAACACCAGTGTTCCCTCACAACAAAGAAATGCCCCTCTACTTATATAAGACCAAAGATGAAAACATAGGGATAATCAAAAGACTCTCACTCTCAAAACAAAGTTCCAATTAGTGTATGCCAAGTACCATAAGCTTGCCCTTATTTTCGCTACCCAGATCTTCAGATAGGCAAGCTTGGATCACTATAGGACTTCTCTTAGGCTTGTAATATAGGCTAGGGGATGGTATGATATTCAAAGACATTTAGAGTGACTATGCCTCCTTGACACTACACTAATATCTTGGGGCTCACTTATTAACCTTATTCTCTTTTTCTCTTTTCTTGATCACACATATTCAAGTTGGGTGTTTTTTATTTGTTTTTTTCTCATGCTTTTTCTACAACACCTAACTTTTATTCCTTTTCTTTTATTCTACCCTTATTCATACTCATTTTACACCACGTACCCCTATGATAGCCACCCTCAAGTTAGGATGTTTGCCTAGGTCAAGGTGCACAGTGTCCAAGGAGGACCAGGGCCAAAACAAGTCCATTATGGTATAAATGGGAAGGTGAAAGGTGTCACAAGATAAAATGGACAATTTCAGCTCAAAATAGGGATCAAGGGATATTATGCACACAGGGAAAGCTATTTAGTCTAAAAGTAGGTTAACATAAAAAACGGTCTAGGATCCTTTCCTAGCCCCTACCTTTCGATCATGGTAAGACTAACCGGGCAAGTTCTGGCTTCAGCACACAGAGGAAACTAATTAATTGCTCAAACACACATGGCACACAAGTATATCGTAGGCTATACTTATTTAGTTCATTCAATTGTTCAGCAGTGATTATCAAGCAACTAGAATTAATGCCATAATAAGATTCACAGTGGTCACAAGTAAATGCAATTCAAACGGTTATGCAACAAAACATTGGAGAGGTATTCAAAAATCAATCAAAAACATGTCAACTACTTTCTGTACTTATATTTCTCCTAGTCACTACAACATATGTTACAATAATATCCTACCCTACACCCTCAACTTAGACTCAAAACAAAACTAAAGTAAGGGTTAGAGTATACCTAGAATGGATTAATCCCGGGGTTCATGGGTTGCCTCCCATACAGCGCCTGATTTAACGTCGCGGAATGACTCAGTAATCTTGACTACTCATACTTCACCAAGACAACCTATTGGTACCCATTTACCATCATCATAGAATACATCAACAATTGAGAAAACACTCATCTCTTTTTGTTGAGTCATGGATAAGTGTATTTTGAAGCATGCTTCTTTGTCATTGAACCTAAACTTTAGCTAGTTCAAATCCATATCTACTAGCACTCTCCCAGTTACAAGTAATGACCTACCCAAGATGATGGGCACTTTAAAATCCACCTCACAGACTAGGACTACAAAATCAGCAAGTAGACTAAAATCGGCTATCTTTACCAAAACATCATGTAATATGCCCACAGGCCGTTTCACAGACCTATTTGCCATCACCAACCACATATTTGTTGGGGTAGGATTCCCCATACCAAGTTTCTTGTACAAATCAAGTGGCATTAGGTTTATACTAGCTCCCAGATCGCATAGTGCTTTTGCAAATTTTAGGGAACCAATAGTAAACGGAATCGTAAACGCTCTCGGATCTGTCTTTTACTGCACTAAAGACCTTGTAGAGATAGCGCCATAATGGAAAAAATTATCCTCTGGCTTATGGCTAACCTTCCGTTTCTTGGTCACAAGGTCTTTCATGAACTTCGCGTATCCTGGCATTTGCTCAAGTGCCTCAAGTAAAGGCACATTTATTGTCAATTGCTTGAGCATTGCCATGAATTTGCTGAATTTTGCACAATCATCCTTCTTCTTCAGTCATTGCAGAAAGAGAGGTGGTGGTCTTGGGATAGTTTTCAACACCACTTCCTCTTCCTTCTCTTTTTCCTTCTCCGAAGCATCAATAGAACTATCCAACTTCTCAGACTCCACTGGAATTTTTTTTTTGATTCATCAACAACTACCTCACCATCTATAGATTTTCCCATGGAAGGTCCAGGTAAGATTTTACCACTCCTAGTGGTAATCTCCATATATGATCCATCATTCTATGGATTCTGAACTGTATCTCTTGGTAACGTTCCACTTTTTCTCTAGTTGAATGCAATGGTAAGTTGGCTTATTTGCTGCTCTAACTATTTGATTGCAGTAGAGTGTGAGTACATGAACTGACTAATGGATGTCAGATCGATATTTATGGTGGTTACATCAGTGTTGGTATCCTCAACTCCCTTCAACAATTTCTCCATCATGTCCTCCATGGACATCTTTTCAGAGCTAGTTGCAGCAGCGTCCTGATTTCTAGAAGGAACATATAAACCACTCCTTTCATTATTGCTTCTCCAATTTCCTTGCTCCCTGTCTTTTTAACCAGACTTGTCATAAACGTTCCAACCTTGATTCCCTTGTCTATTGCCTCGGAAACCCCCTGATTATTAACATAATTCGCCTCTTCTTTAGGCTCCACATCAACTCATTCTTGAGATGTTACATCCTCACTTTCTCAGTCTTCCTCGATAATAAGTGCTTGGTGAGAAAGTCCATCTGAGTCTTTACATGGACCATGTCTTGATCTCGCTCCTCATCTCTCCTGCATTTTTCAGCAGACATACCAATAGAAAAAGTAGGGCTTGCTACCACAGACTCCCTAGTATGCCAAACCCAACTCTTTTTGGTCATCCTATTTAGCATGTCTAAGGCATCTTGAAATGACAGATCAACAAATGAACCACTGGCAGCATTATCTACAATCGGCTTTGTTACAGAGTTGAGAGCCTATACAAAGTCTCCATTAAGTGTAGGTCCGTCATATTGTGGTTCGGACACTGTGTCAGCTTCTTCTTGAATCTCTCCCAAGTCTCATACAAAGCTTCAGTAGGGAGTTTTCTAAAGTTGCTGATCTCGTCCCTCAACTATACCTTCTTGGAGGGTAGAAAAAACCATTTTAGCTTCTTTCAATTACCTCCAGTGGGTGATGAATTAGGCGTAAGCTCATTCAGCCACAAAGTTGTCTCCCCAGACAGAGACAACGGGAACAACCTCAACCGGATAGTATTTTGTCCCATTCCTGGGTTATCAAAAGATTTGTAAATGGTTACAAAATTCACCAGATGCAAGTTTAGATCATCTCCGAGAAGGCCACCAAACAACCCCTTCGAGTTAAGGAGTTGGATCATAGTACTCGTAATGTTGAACTTGACTCCAGGTGCCAACGGTAGAGGAGTGATTGCACCCATTACACCTACCCCATCCATGCCATCATCATTCTCATTTAGATAATACTGGATCGGCTGGTACTCTTGTCTTCTTTGGAACGGACGATTCCGGTTAACATTACATGGCACTTATGCAGCTATCTGCTTTACACGCCTTGGGTTACCAGGGTTCAATAACTCCTCGTCCCCCAAATCTTCATCCTCATGGTTTGGATGTCGTGCTTGTTTCCTGATATTTTGCACATTCACCTAAGCTTTAGCTAAGGGCCCGTCTGTCAGCCTCTTGCTGTTTAGAAATTCTTCAAATTCATTGCGGTTTTGGATTGAGTGGTAATAATGTTTCTCCAAAACTTCTAGTTCTCGGCATACACTATAAAAATCCAACAATCAAACAAAAACAAAAAATAAACGTAAATCTAGGAAATTTAACTAACAGTCAATTATCGCACATAAACTTTTAGTTTACAACCGTATTCACTAGCAACGATGCTATTTTTGATAACGCTCAAACTACACCTCTCAATGAGAGTGTAAGCGATCGTTGTCAATATAAAACTCAACCAGGTTGGGGTCAAATACCACAGGGAATATGGTGTAAACTAAGTTATTTGCGATTTAATCCACTGATAGTTTAATGTCTCCTAAAATGGGGGGTTTAGGTTTAACAAGTATTTGTTTGTCATTTTAATTTCAGTATTTGTAATCAAGAGTTTATGAAATAACCAAAATTATGTTCACTAGGGCTTTCGGTACATGACAGATGCTAAAAGTGGTTCAAGATTCTCACAGTGGGTAGGACAACAAGCTATTTTTATCATTGTTATGCTTAAATGTCTCTCGACTTAATCATTTAATTTCCTAATCATCTCAGACTTAGGGAATTTTGATTCACTACCAAGATTTTACCTCAGGTTAACCAACCTTGTTACAACACTGATTATTAAATGAAGTATTTTCGAGTCCCTGTTGATAATTCACTTCCTACTATATTTGATTTCTTTCTCAAGCAAATCAAAGTAGGTGTGTCTCCTGTTTGCAACCAACAGACGTTAATTAAAGCCTCATTATCAAGAAATCCTACCACCTTTTGAATTTGAACACTTAGCACCTTATTAAGACCTAACCCTAGATCCCATAACTCAGGTTAATTGAATTTAGCCACTCATGATGAAACGAACGAAACACATAATTGAATTCATGATTTGAAAGATAAACTTACAGATATGAATAATAACTAGTGAATCACAAATTAGATTACAAAGGAAATCCCAAAATACTGATAATAATCTCTTTAAAGTATTTGCTTTTTCAATCCAAAAGTAGAGAGAGAGAAATATCAAAATATGCTATCTCAAAACTCAATGTGTTAACTCTCTCTGGAATTCTCTCTAAAAAAACCCTAAAACAAAGCTTTAAATAGTTCACCCTAAATAAGGATACAAAATCAAGGTTACAACTTTTTCTCGAAATAGACGATAACTATTGGTGATGCCTTATCAGGATTCTGACGACTTATCAAGTATGTTGTCAGGTCTTCTTCAAATCTGCACTAGTCCTGTCTTAGGTTGACGGCAAATTCTGATGGCTTATCAGGACTGTGATGACTTATCAGAAATATCATCACACTTTTGCTCCAATTCTCATGTCCTTCCTAAAACTCTGATGGCATTCCTGACACTTATCACTATTATGAAGGCCTATCATAAAATATCGTCGATTCTACCAGCTGGAACTCATTCCTTATTTAAGGCTGACGATGGCATTGATAGCCTATCACCGGGCTGACAACCTATCATGAATGTCGTTAGCTGCACTTGTCTTTTAATTGCTTCAGATTTTAGCCTTTTTGCTTTCATTAGTGTTGGTTTCCCTGTATCTCAACCTTTACTACAAAATCAAAGTAAAACTAATCAAAAACAACTAAAGTTTCTCAACACCTTGCAATTATTTAGAGTTAAAAGCCTCAAATATGTTAGCATAAGCTCACACATCAATGATTGATGTTTGTAGTAGGGATAGTATGAAATAAGCTGAAAACTATACATCATTTGGAAGTTGGACAAAAACAAAATACTAAAGAATGTCCTGCAATCACTCAAGATCCTAGAGGACTTGCAACCTTTTCTTAGGCTGAAGTAACCAGCCTTGCAAACTCTTTATTTAGCCTTGATGCATCTGTACCAAACAACCACTTTGTACAAGTACTTTTAGATAAAATTATCCTTTAATTAGAACTCATTTTGACTGTATAAACATACATAATTCTCATAGTCAAGAAAACATGCAACAACTTCGTCTAACTCTCAAATCCTCCCAACTTATAAAGGGATAAAAATTAATCTTAAGTAAATGATGACATCACGAGAAGTGTTTTGTTCTTCTAGGAGAGCCATTTTCTTCAATATTCTGAACCTAAGCTTCTCAGTAAATCCCTAAAAGACAGTCTACTTGCATGTAACTAGCACTTTGTACACAATAGTGATTTTCTATATAATTATAGCCATGTGTATTTATTCCATAGGTGTATAGATCCCTTTTTTCATTTTTATGAGGGTGGTGTTCGTACCAGCTAGTACACCCACCTACCATTCCACCAGCATAGTTGTTGGGTAACTCTGTCCATAGGAATTGAACCTGAGAGCTTATTATACACACCCTCAGGTGCCCCTGGTCTTTCTGTTCATTACATTGCTTAGTCATTAATATTATTTAGGAATATTTCCATATCTTCAAATGAAGTTGATCAAACTAACCAAATATAAGTACTTATTATAGACATTCTGAATTTGGAATATTATATACACATGCATACAAATACACACATCAACCTATTTTCCATATTTTCCCCCTATTCTGTTAGTGTAAGGGAACTCACCTTCTCCTCTATTCTGAAATTCCAGCAAGTAACTCATGTTTATTACCTTAAGAACTTTATCTAGTGTCTTACAAGTTTTATCACAGATGTAATTCTCCACCATTTCCTTACTTTTTACACCTCTTCCTTTTTTTCATCTCTCTATCTTTTAATATTTTTCAAGGATAAGCAAGAATTTTATCTCCATTTCTACAAACAGGAAGAAAATCACTCCAGTAAATAAGCTTTTCAAAGGAGAGTAGTGAAGGCAAATGTTTCATAGATTCAGATTCTTTTAAGGCTTGGTTCTTAAATAGTTCAATTAGTACAAATCATATATTAAATCTTGATCAAGTATTCTAGTTAATAACTAGGACACTAAAGCAAATTCCAAAACCTGCATCTTCAACTTACTTCAAAAGCTTTCAGATTTTGCATGGACTTAAATACAAATGTCATAATTTCAAGCACTCAAATTTGGGTAAAGAAAATTATTACCAGCAGAGTGAAACTCTCAGCATCATATAATCACAATCAATTTTCCTTGTGTTGAGTATCTATATGAAAACAACCTTTGTACCTTCCAAGGTAGGGGCAAGGTCTGTGTATACACTATCTTACCTAGACCCCACGTTATGTGATTACACTGGATCTGTTGTTATTATCATATAATCGTAATCAAAACTAAGCACACAGTACCTAAGAGTAAAGTATAATAGAAATATAAGAAACCCAAAACTATGCAGAAAAAATCAAAAAATACGATAATATTTAAAGAAATATAACAAACAAGAGAGTAGATGCTCACAGAAAGACCTTAAGTATAGCTCTGTTGCTAGTAATCCAAGTGGAAATGCCTTCAGGTAAGATAACAATATATTATCTATTACCACAACTCTAGCACCAAGACTTCGGCAACTCTGGCACTAAGATTATTTCAACTTCCAAACAGAAAGTGTTTGGAAAGTGCACCATGTTTAGTTCATAAGACTTTGGCAAATTATAAACTATGTTGGGGCTGACTGTTTCAAAACATCTACTATAATCTAGTTTAATGTTGACTTTTAGGATTAATTTTTTTTGGAGTGTATGTTGACTATTTTGATGTGCTTGCTGGTTTTCTTGATATGAGGTCTAAAATACACTGAAAGTGTAGTGTATTTAGCCATTTTAGCTCATTTCTTGACTTGGGTCCTGCTCATTTTCTTGGTTGGAGGTCAAAAACAAATCGAAAGTTTAGTTAGTGTAGTGTGGCTAGCTAGCTACTTGCTTAACTACAACTGCTAGGCTATCTGTTACATAGTAGAACTAATCCTTTGCTACTATTTCACGGTAGCACTAATCCCTACTGCTAGAATTTTGTCTTTTAAAAGAAATATTTGTAGCAGGGATAGTGTTGATCAGAATATTTGGTCGATAAAGTGTAATACAGCTAGTGTATGATTGATGTTTGCATTGTTGTAGCTCTTTTCTGTGTGTGATTTGCTAACAGAAAGTGTTTGGAAAGTGTATAATTTAAAAGTGTAATATAACTAGTGTATGATGTTCGGCTAGTGTATGTTGTTCAGCACTTTTATCTGGTGAAATTCTAACAATATGGGTTCAGACAAGAGTAGGCACACTATTTTTTTATACAACCAAGTTTAGTTCATAAGACTTTGGAAAATTATTAACTATGTTGGGGCTGACTGTTTTAAAACATCTTCTATTTACTTGTTTAATGTTGACTTTTGGGATCAGTTTTTTTTGGAGTTTATGTTGACTGTTTTGGTTGACTCTTTTTCTATACATTTTTTCCTTTTCAACATTCTGAATTTAACTTGTTCCATCTTAAATTTATACACGTTTGTATAAATTTAAGATGGAAAAGGGCCTTCAAAAAATAACAAAGGAGCAAGGAACAGGACATTTAGTAAACCTGGACCATTATCAATCATGAAAAATATAAAACGACGTATGATGACAACAAATGAAATCATTCAAGCTATACGATCGTAGAAAGAGAATCTTCTAAATTAATTAAACAAGAGCATCCACCAATAGCTCTACCAGCACCACCATCTAGAGAAATTGAACAATCTATAGTGGTGCACCATGTTGTAGAAGAGTAATATGCAGAGGATAAGCAATAAGTAGAGGATTGGGTCCAAATGACAAATTAAGCCAATCCTACAACAACTAAACATTCTGACGCACAAGGTAATATATAACTTAGAAACTTATTAAATTCATTCATGACCTATAATTTCTTCTATTTTTATAGCTGAAGGACCTTTAACTAGAAAAACAAGAGGCAAAACACAAATGCAGAAGTTACATGACCGATAAGAGAAAAAATTTGATAACATTATCAAAACAACCATCCTGTTGGTCCTATTGATAAAGTTATAACTGAGTTGGGCAGCTTCCTAAGCATATTGGCAAGGAATGCGACCCTTTTTCCATTGGATATATTTGATTGGAGACGTATGGAGACAAAAAAGGATTTATGGGATTATACCCAGGTTTTTGTTCTTAATATTTGATTTTTTAGTTTAGTGGTGCATTATATTTGATATATTTTCAGTTGAGTGGTTTTGGTGTCTATGAATGTCGTGGCTGCATTTTCTAGCTTTATTATAGATTAGGTACTTTATAATTTGACAACGAATTAACAAGTAGATTGACAAGGGGATTATTGGAATTTCTACCCTTTTCTCCTTAATTAAAGGTGCACTTTTTTGTTGTTCTAACTGAATGGAACCAACTTATAGTTAAAATATGATATTCTTGGTGCCACAAAAGATTGGGTTTTGGAAAGAATTCGAGAATCTTGGAGAAAGCATAAAGCTGATTTAAAGGAAGAACGTTACGATACATATGAAAATGATGAAGTTCAATTGACCAAAAGGCCCAAAAGTGTTCTAGAATGTCAATTTAAAGAGCTCCTCCTGTATTGGAAGTGCGAAAAATTCCAGGTAAAACGTATTTCACCATCTGCGATCATATTATTGTTAGTGCTACAGATGGAGTCCTTTATTACTATAGTTAATGTTACTGATTCATTTTTTTAGAAAATGTCAAAAACCAATACTGGGAATCGAAAGAAACTGATGAATCTACCTACTACTGGGAAGAAGAATTTTGCTTTTAGTTCGCAACAAATTGGTCTGTTCTCTTATTTATTATTTAGTTATAACTTGTCATTTAAATAATTTTTTATATTTATTAAATATCATATGAATAGGAAAATGAGAAGGGGGGAAATTTGTCTCTAAAGGAGATGATTGTGGCCACAATAGCAAGAAAACATGATCATACCTACAAGGCGTCTAATGAAGACACCACCAGTAAAATTGTATGAAACTTACTTTTTCAAGTTTATATTGACATAAATGATCAATTCTTAATTTTTAAATACTTGAATATGCTTTTTAATATGATTATTAGGCTCAAATGGAGGTAAATAAAAAATAATAGGGTACAAATGAACAATCCATTGATGCATTTTCAGTCGTCATGGGTGCTGAACATCTGGGATGTCTAAGAATATTTGGAGAGGGTTTACAAAGATTTCTTTGAAAAGATTAAACGGTAGATCTAGACCAACTTTAAATGCCACAAAAGATGTCATGCAACAAATGCAAGAAAGGATACAAGAAATGGAGGATCAAATCAAGGAGCAAAAGAGAATCATTCAACAAGAAGTTATTATAGATGTAATTGCTCAACTTGAGAATGCAAGAATAATTGATCCTAAGACACTGGCAGCATTTTCCATTCCTTTACCAATATAATCGACTTGTACACTAGCATCTACAGGGAGAAATAGTCAAAAAAGTCAATGTTAGTATTTGAAATTCTGAATTGTACTCCAGTTCATTTAGTGGTTGATATTATTGTTGTTGTTAGACTGTATTGGACAGTTACTGGTGGTTGGTAACTGTGTATTATATATCATAATTTTTGTTGGTGTTGTTATTGTTGTTGTTGGACTGTATTGGACCACTTCATTTGCTATTTTAAATCACATTTTCCTGGTATTGTTGGTTGATTGTATCATATTTTTTGAATGGAGTTAGAGTTCATACTTTACAAAATGTTAATTCATAATTATGTGATATTTTTTTTCCTTTTTTTGATTTTGGGATTAGAATAAATATTATTTCAAGTTGGAACATATAAATTAACACTAGGCTTTTTACATGTTTGATCTCTCTGTTTGCTGCTTAGTTTATCTTTTAATTTCTTAAATTAAGTGAACTGTCAGACATATCTCCTTAACTAAGGCAGTTATTCAATTGAAATTAGCTATGTAATTGAAGTCTGATTTAAGCTCTCTATTTGCTTTCCGTGTCTGTTTTCTCCTTAGTTTTTTTCTTTTTCTCCTTCTTTTGCTTCTTCAAGGGTATGTATTCCTTATCATCTGCTAAATCCTCTTGAGCAGTACTACTATTTTTCATTGATTTATCAACACTTTAGGATGAGAAAAATCTGGAACTCAGCATTATTGTCTTCACTTCTCTTTTTATTCTTTTTCTTACTAACTCTTTTGTGAGAGTCAACATCATTGCTACTTATGTTGTGTATGCAATCTCCTCTTGTCGAAAAGTTTTATGAGATGCTTGAATCAGATTGCTCTTTTCTATTTATCCTTCTAAATTTGTTGAATTCATGATTATATTAAAACTCAAATGAGATTATTTCAGGGATGTTTGCAAATATTCTTCTAGTTGTTTTGATTGATTTATTGGTGTGGGGTTACTAGGAAACACAACCTCCTCTACCTAAGACCTGTTTATCCCCGAATAGTTCTCCCATCACTACTATAGTATCAAACTTACTGATAGAAGACACTTTGTGCCATTTTTACGTTGTGTTGTCTCTTTGTATCCCTTGATACAGTATCATTATTAGTACTATTGTTTAGATAGTTGTCATATAAATCCTCCAAAAGAAGTATACATTCTTCTAAAACACACTTTTTCTTATTCTTGTTATTTTCTTTTTTTTTTGCTTCTCCTTCTTAGCCATAGCAACAAAAAGATTGGATTTTGATGACTCCAGTTAAGGTGAACAACAAGTTACTATTGTTGTCGGTGGATGATATTGTTGTTGTCACTGAGAATTGTACTCCAGTTTATTTGGTTGGTGGCTGATATTGTTTTTGTTGTTGTTGGACTTTATTGGGTGTATATTTCATAAGAATAGAGTTTAAAATGACAATCTACTCAACTATCCTTCCTAGAATCTTGTTAGATGTACTATTTTTTTACCTCGTTCATCATAATTTACTATTTAGTTTGTTTCTCAGCTTTAACTTTATTTTTCATATTGTTGTAGGTGAGCATGACGTAGAAGATGGTCAGAATAAAATTGATGAAGTAGACTTGACCTAAGAGATCGATCACATTAGCTTCATGTTACACTAGTAGTTGAAAAATTTGACTTAGTAGTTTCAAACATCTTATATTTTTGAACATTCAAAACTTGTGTATCTTTTGTTTTTTTTGAATTATCAAAAAATATTTGGTTTCTTATTGCTTGACAGTTTGGGAATTAATAGTTATAAGTACTCTTGATGATTAATATATATGTACATTTTGTGTTATGGTAACTTTATAAAATCATTGCAATAGCATGATATAGTATTGTTGAATAGTCTAAAAATAATTGCCTAATAATGGTTAGCCTCTGAAGTCTATGTTTTAATAATGACAAACTAACAAGTGGATCTTTGTAGTACATTCAAAATTACTAATAAAGGAACTCAGCTCCAGGAATGGAAGGGACATTAACTTATGATCTGCGGCATCAAAGAAATAAATCAGAATAAGGACAAACGAAAGGAGAATCTCAGTCTCATAAGTCTCGACAAATCAAATCAATCACAGAGAATCTTTGGCCCAAAGTCTATACAAATCAAATCAATAACGACTAAAGAAAAGGAATAAAGATCATAAAAATATTTGGAAAAGTATCAATCTATACAAGAACAAAAGAAAAAATACATCACAGAAATATCTGATATGGACGTGATCCAAAGCCGTATATGGACAATCTGATATGGACATATCAAAAAGATACATTCCTCAATCAAGGAATCAATTTAAATCCTTGACTGAGAATAAATCTCTTGGGTTTCCTTATGAAGAGTAGTAGATGAAGACTATAAAAGATGAAGACTGAAGACAGACACGGGTTACACAACTTCAACGAGAAAAATCAAAGTGTCAATCTTAGTCTAACAAGGCTTTGTAACTTTTAGTTTACAATTGTTAAATAAAGAGTAGGATCGAGTCAACTTTATAACATCAACTGATGTTGTCATAAGATCTGAAGAGAAAAATAATTCTTCAGAACTTGTTTTCTATCATTGTACTTGAGCCTGACATTGAACGATCTAAGGAGATATTGAAATCCAAGGGGACTAAAAGTAGGCACTACATTGGTGTTCCAAACTAGGATAAACCTCTGTGTTATTACTTTACATTCTGTTATTTAATTTCATAATTGTTTTAAATCTAATCTATTTTTTGAAGTGCACTGATTTGTAGGCGAGTCGACTGTGAGGGGTTAGTAGTCGACTCACAAAAAAATTTTAATTCACCCCCCTTTTTGAATTTTAATTGGCATTAGAGAAGGTCTCACCAATAGTTTTGCTTAACCATAAGTGAGAAAAAATCAAATGGAATGTTATTAAATCCCTAGTGCTCTTCCTTAGAATGGTCACTCCTCTAAAAGACCATCATACTTTAATGGACAGCGTTACTCCTATTAGAAAAATAGGTTCAAAATATTTGTCCAATCAAATGACTTCCAAGCATGGGTTGTTATGAAGAAGGGTCCAAAGTTGATTTCAGAACTTAAAGAGAATTCAAATGACAAAGACAAAGAATCCAACAGTTTTGACATAGAAGATCTTGAAAGCTTCGAGGTCACAAAAAAACAACAAGAGGTAATTCAAACTAATGCACATGCTATAAGTTCGCTTCTTTGAGAAATTAGTGGAGAAGAATACAAGAAGATATCAACCTGTGATGAGAAACAAACTGAATAAGAAATAGAAGGATCCAATACATGCTTCATGGCAACAAGTGAATCTAGCAAGGTAAGACAACACGACTGTCATAACTGTAATATTCTTGAATCCAACTTGGATATGATAACCGATGAACTTCAAAAAGTCATAAATGAATATAATAAACCTGAACAAGGGAAGAAAAATTATGAATCACGATTTAAATAAAAACTCGAAGAGGAATGACGAAACTGACAAATAAAAATTGAAGCGAGTGAAATTGAAATTGACCTACTATTTGAAGAGATTGATGATGCAAAAATAAAACTAAATAGTTTTAAGACATCCCCAAGCCACAGTTTTGTAAGATTAAATTCCTTCAAAAACTACTCTGGTTCCTCATCAGGGTAGTTTAAATAAGCTAAGGCCTCTTTCTCCTCGTGAGGACCTATCTATTTTATATATGGATAGAGAGGGCACAAATCCTACAGTTGCAGGCATAAGCCTAAAAGTGTGTGGGTTTAGAAGCCCAGAGGAAGAACATCTAACCCGCAAGGACCCAAGACCACTTGGGTACCTAAGCAAAATTAATCTTTTCGTTTTGCAGGAACATGTCCGCAAAAATCATAAAAAGGAAATATGGGATCCTAATGCTGGACACTCCAAATACATGACCAGAAAGAAATAAATATTTTCAACTTTGAAGAATACAGGTAAAGGATCAATCAAATTCAGTGACAAGACCAGAGGCAGTATCACAAGAATTGACTCATGGTGTGACAACTGGTTTTGAATATGACAAAAATAGTTCATCAAATATGACAACATTGGTATCTATCTCTTTGGTTAATGCCAAAAATGGGAAAAATAACATACATCATGTCATATCATCAATAGATGTTTTACCTATAACAATGCAGTGATGAATAAAAGGTGAGTGATTTACAATTTGGAGATAATGCTTGCATAATCTCTAACCATTCATAAGATGAGTCGACTATATCCCCTTCAAAGACAAATTCTACATCTAAAATGATGAAAATAAAATGAAGAAAGATATATGGCTTAAGGCTATTCCCTCTAAGAAGGTACTGACTTCAATAAAATCTTTGTGCCTATGATAAGGTCAGAATAAATATGAATTATCATTATTAGTTGTTGCCCTCAAATATTTTTTAAACTGCTAAAGCTCTCCACAGTCTCAAGCGAGCTCTAAAGGCTTGGCATAAGAAATTGAGTACTTCCCTAAATTTCTTTTAAAAGGGTAATTTTGATACAATTCTAAGCCCTTAAAAAACTTTGGGACTTCTTACTGTATATGTTATAATATTATTTCTAGTAATTCTACTATCTTCGTGTGAGAATTTTGCTTTTCTGATGAATGTTTTTGTCACATGAGTGATACCCCAAGTTCATAACTCATCAAGGAGCAACCTTTAGTTGAGTCTCCAAAAAATGGAGCAGTATAAACAACCTTTGGGAATTATTGTACTTAAATTCTATAAATCATACATCAACTAATTGATTTTATTTTGTCTTTTGAGTCAGTTCCTAGAATGTGTGACAATACTGGTGTTGTTAGTCTATCTTGATGTTCTATTCATCTAGAGCAAAACATATCTACATTAAGAATCATTTTATTCTTAATCATGGAGAAAGTGGGGATTTTTTGTTTACTCTGAAAAACTGTTGGTAGATTTTTAAAAAAAACCATTGCTAAAAGAAAGATCTTATTTTCTCAGAAAAAATTTGGCATTAATGATTTATGAGTCATATTTTTGGAAACAAACCATTTTAATTAGTCCAATTTTATTTTTACCATTGCTAGATGAAATATCTTATTTTCTCATAAAAAGATTTGGCATTAATGATTTATAAGACGTATTTTTGGACACAACTCGTTTTACTTAGTCTAATTTTACCTATTTTACCAAAAAGGAGTCTTTTCAAAAGGTAATTCATTATTAGATTCACCATTTCCCATACCTTCTCTGTCGTCCTTTTGTCTTCCCCATGCATTGTCACCTCCATCAGTCTCTTTTGACTTCATGCCTCTTTACTTTCCTCATCTCTATCCCTTCTGAATAGTCACCTCTCACCCTTTCACTTCTAAGTTCCATTAATCATCTTTTCTCCTTCCTCTCTCATCATTTATTTCTCATCTCATCTCCTCTCTCTCCTATGACAAAGACATGGTCCATAGATAATATATCTAGAATCTATTTCGATGATCGCGTTCTTCTCTCTGAGTTATTCGATGAATGCTCATCTCAATCCACTCTCCTTAAGAGGTGACACCTCTTTCCATCCCCATCTTCTCCATCAAAAAACCTCATCCTAATCTAACAAACTCTCGTAAAGAAAAATTCAACTCCTTTAAAAATCACTCCATCGTACCCGATTGCATCATCAATCTTAGTCTATTAAAAGATGCCTCTTGCAATGTTAGTCACTTTTTCAGATTTCAAGATATTTCCTTGCTTTTTCACCTCTGTATATATCTAGTTTATGAAGACCCTGTTTGCATATTTTATGCTAATCTCCAACTTTCCCTAAACAGTTGTGAATTCGAGACTCTTGTGCTGGGCACAAGAATTGTCTTGAAAAACTTCCTATTTGAAAATGTTTTTGATAATAAGTTTTTTGGTGTGGTCCCTTTTATGAACAATAAATGGCCTAAGGACTTTGAAGTGCATTTTGAGAAAGCCAAGAAATTTGTCTGACCCTGACTCCGTTTCAACCAACTTTTCCCTTGTCTTTATGATTCAAATTTTGCATAATGGTTCCATATTATTGCTACCACTCTAATTCGGAAAAAAAGAATACCCTAGCTACATCACTTGTTATCATGTCTTTGTGTTGTACTTCTCATGGTTTTAATAGCATCTAGGACATTGTAGATCCATTGACCAAGTCTATCTATTTCATCCTTATTTAAGCATCCTATAGTGGTAAGAGGTTGTCTTGTATCTATGTTTGAGAGGTGGTTCACCTTTACAGGGTACCCACATCTATTATTTCAAATAAGAGGCTCTTAGTTTACTTCTAGATTTTGGAGGGAATATCAAGAGAAATTAGGTATTTAGGTTGATCTTAGCATTTTTCCTTTATCCCCAAACTAATGGATATTTAGAGTGAAATATTTAGGTTTTGTAGGTTATTCTCTACGCATGTTTTATGGACTTTGGTGGTCAGTAGGAGATATTTTTTAGACTCGACAATGTTAGCTTATAATAACAGCTATGATTTAACTATTTAGATATCCCCATTTAAGGTGTTGTATGGTAGGCATTATCGATATCTAGTTCGTTGGTTTGAGAGAGTAAAGGTTAGGCCCAATGATACTAATTTGCTTTGTGAGTCTTTGGATTGAATTGGGTGATTTAGGATATGCTACGGGAAATTCAGAGCAAATAGAAGAGCTTTATTGATCGTAGTCTTCGTTTCTAGAGATTCTGAAATAGTGATTGTGTATTTCTATGAGTATCGGGTATAAAGGACATGATGAGGTTTGTGAAGATAGGCAAGCTAATCCCTAGGTATATCAAACTATTTGAGATACTTTGCACTGTTAAGGAGGTATCTTATGAGCTTTGCCTCCAACATTTTCTGGTAACATCTAGTCTTTCATGTGTCAAGGTTTCGACGTTATATTCTGGATGAGTCTCATGTACTTTAGTGGGTTCTATTTAGTTGGATGAGATGTTGACCTTTGTTGAAGAGCTAATAGCTATCATAGCTAAAGATATTAGACAGTTGCATTCTAGAGACATTTATGTGGTTAAGATACAGCTGACACACCATCCAGTCGAGAAGGATACTTGGCATGAGATGCAGACCGAGTATCCCAACTTGTTCAAGCCCTCGGGAACTTATTAATCCTTTACTTTGGTAGATGAAAGTCCTTTTAGTAGTGGATGTTGTAATGACCCTCTAGGTCATTTGTGGAGTTTTCGTGCCTTTTCTATGTTTAGAATTTTCCTATAATTACCCCAACTCATTTATGACTTACAAGGATTGATAGTTTGGTTATCGAGCAGTTCATTTGATTTTTAAAGCTATTTCTCTTTTTTTTGGAGTTTCTGCTATTAAAAATAGGGTCTTGGGCCTAAACTTTATCTTAACAGCCTTAGATGCCAATTTTGATAGCTTTATCATATCTAGAATGTCAATTTTAGGCTAAGTAGACCCTTGGGCCGACTCTCGAGGCTTCCAGACTCTCTTAGGATATATGGTAGATTTTGGCTAAACTAACCCCTGGGTTTGGGCCCACCTTTTATCAAAACAACCTCAGATGAAAATTTTGATTGTGCTGTTGAACCATGAATTCAAAATTTTATCAAGTTGAATTTTTCATTTGCATTCACAATATACTGAGTGAATCCCAAGGGCTCAATCAGAATATTTGCTACTTGCTAAAGTTTCTGGTGCATTAGCTCCCGCTACAAGCCTAGGTCATTCATTCTTATCTCTAATAAGGACCCTCGCAATTATAAGGGGCCCATGATCTTCGTCATCATGATCGAGAGGCTATTACTCACGAGTGAGATGAAGGAAGTAGTGGTACCAAGCCAACTTGTCCATCGTGATTGTGTCACTTGGCAACTGCAATCATGATTGTCTTATTAGTGGGATGTTGTGATTGCGATAGGAGGACCTCGCGACAACAATGAGGAAACCCCTAAAAGTATTCAAGTCATCCCCTTCATTTTTCCAACATATTTCCCCAAGTGTGAGACACCATTAGAGATTTAAGAGTATAAAATAAGTATGGGAACTAACATTTGGTGTTGGGATTAGCTAGGAGACCTGATTGGAACTATTATACCATTGATATCCCGTGAGTTTCGATTACTTCCATTGGTTTATTCGATTTAGTTTCTATTCTTTGAATTGTGTTGGGAATGATTATAGAGTATACTGCGCTCTAATTTTGCCCAATTTTGGGGCAAATAATCCTTTATCTAAGTGGGATAATATGACGGTTTATATTTCATGATTTTGCAAGTAGGCCCCATATGTGATTTTTAGTTTAATTTTTATCTGGATCATAAATATTAAATATGGTTATCGATATTCTTATCTTGATGGTTAAATTATTATTTTCACAGTGTTGCAACAACCGAAGGCTTCTCGGGAGGGAAAATCTTTAATGTATAGGATTTTTCAAACTTTTGGTAGCGTCCAAGTAGGCTAGGCTTACCTTTCTTCTAGACCATGCTTAATTATGATATTGGTGTAGTGTTGTGCTAGCTATGGATGGGTATTTGTGGCACAATTGTTATTTTAGAATTTTTTTTACCTTACTTAGTTATAGACCCTTTTCGATAGAATTTGGGCTTATTTTCCCTTAGGTTATAATCCTTTAGGATTAGACAGTTCTTATACTTTCTTGGGTGGGATTAAGAAACCTTAGCCTAGGTTTGGGTATATTCTTGCCTTATGGTGAGTTATCGAGGTTGGGTAATAGGCCCCATTATTCTGTTTAGAAAGAATGGTTAGAATGACTCATCCTGTGATTGCAATAATCACTTAGCTTCTTTTTTTGGTGATTACTGGGGTTTAGGGGTTGAATTAGCATTTTTTTTGTGCTTGTTTAGATCCATTACATTTGGTACTATAGTATTTGACCTTAGACCACACCTTTCGAACTTAAAAGCTAGAATCTAATTGCCTTATAGTATCTAACCACTTAAAGTTAGATTATATCGACAAAATTGATTCAGAATATGCTAAAACTTAGGATATTACTATTTATCTTGTGATATTCAGTTTCGGTTTGAGTTTGGCATTTATGTATTACCATTTGTATCAGTTCCAATTTTAGTTCGACATATCTATATTGTTATCACCTATATGTTTTGGTTTGAGTCTGGCATCCTTTAAATTGATGATTATTTAGTAGTTCTAGTTTGAGTCTAACATCTATTATCCTTCTTAAATCAGAGGTTAGAAAAACTGGTCAGGTCGATAAAAAAGTTGTATGATTGGGAAAGGGACATCAGGTATGCAAGGCCTATATTTTGGACTATTTTATGCTCGTTACTTCCATATTTCATCTTTACTTTACTTTTACTCTTTGTTGGTACCCACTGAGATTATGTGGACTTAGTTAGGTTGTTTTCATTCTTGTTTGTGCCTTTTGGAATTGTGTGGGGCTAGTTAGGTTATAGTAAGTTTTCATTTCCATATTCAAACACTTATTTTACCTTTTATCACTTTTTCTTGGCATGATTTACTATTTTCGTCGATGTTCCTTTATTTCTAACTTAAGTTACATTCTCAAACTTTATTAACACTTTTATCATGATTTAGCTTAGTTGGCCTATGTTGCATATCGAGTATCCGTTGTTTTGTTGCTCATACTGTACTTTTGTATCTTTTTTTTAATGTAGATTTGAGTATGAGTCACCACCACTTACATTATCCTTAGGCTTTTTGTTGATTTGGAGATTAGGTGAGCTTTCGCATCCCAGAGTTGATCCTCTTACTCTACTATTTTGGATACTCTTTCTACATATTCTGAGACTATGTTGTATATTTGACTCTGTCTAGTACTTTATTTTGGTTTAGTGGCTCTTATACGAATTTACCAAGTCATGGGGGATCTGATTTGGTGTATTTTGTCCTTATCCCTCTGTTGTATAGTTTGTTTGTATCTATTTACCATTGATTTTAGTTACTTCATGTTTTTTGCATGTCTTTATCCTTTATTTTCTTGTCTTCTGTTAGTTGATAACGCTCAAATTACTCAATTGATGTGCAGGGCAGTCATCATTAATATATTTACCCAACTTTGGAGTCGAGGTCAAATCCACGAGGAATAATATGAGCGGCGATCAAATTAATTCAAAATAATAGATACAAGTTAAATTCAAACCAATAGTACAAGAATATAAAAATGGGGGAGATAAGAGTCTACACTAATGTTTCTTTTTGGGGTTTTCTAGTTTAACTTCGGGGCTATGAATAATTAAAGTTTTGATAATTAGGCACAGATCTTGGGATTATGCATTACTAAGGGAATGATATGTGGGTGTTACCAATCAACATCAATTTAGTAACTCAAATATGGGGTATGTTTGGTCATAGATTTTGATGTCGGTCTTTCAACAAAACACCAAACTTCCACTCGTTAATTCTTTTAAATACCTAACGGGTGTGTTCAACAATTGGTAACCATCACCTCTATCTAGGCATCCTTATTTCTAGGATGATATCCATGGAATAGTTAACTTCACAATCACCCTTATGTCTAAGATGGTGAAAATTTAGTAAACTACATAAATAATTGTCTATCAATGCTTTGGTCTCCACATCCCTCTTTCAAGAATGATGTGGATTCCTAAAGTTCACCCAAAACCCCTCTTTTGAAGATGGCCTTGAGGTTTCTAGAATTTAGAGTTTTCACTCATCAAACCCATGTGGATATTTAGGGCTTTCACCCATAAATCCTAACCAAGTTATCATAGCAATGATAAAACTCATAAGTAGGAACTACCAAATCGAGGCTAACAATAAAAACCCACACACATTATTAACCCCTATTCAAACATAACCCCAAGAGGGAGATCTAGCTACACGTGAGATAAATAAGCATAGATATACCCAAAATCTCCATTGATGTGACTTGTTGAAGATTAAGTGAATATTACTTCAAACTTTGCACTCCCATAAATCAACAATGGAGTGAGTTAATCCTCCACTTAGAAAGTCTCCAATGTATTTTTAACCCAAAATTTATACAATTTTTCTTCTCCAAGTATAGAGGTTATGAACTTAAAAACTAAACCTAAAATTGGGGAAGATGGAATATGATGAATGACTTAGGGTTTGAGTCTTTTTGTCAAAATTGGGATCAGCCACGTGCATTTCCAGCTTTGCCCTTGGGCTGCTTTCTTCTGCAAAGCCGCAATCACGTAGGTATGCTTGCGACTGTATCAACGTGACCGCAGTTATCTTTCGCGACCGTGGTTAATTGACTTCTGCTTGACTACTGCGACCGTGGTCACCAAACCACGACTGCGGTAACTGAGTCCAGTTTCTGCTCCAAGACTTTGACTGCACTTTCTTGGTCCCCTTTGATCATTTTCAGCTCCAATCCACATCGTTTTACTCCCTCAACTATGCCTGCAAACAGTGGATATTTGTGCATTTAATCATAATTATGCCTCGTTTATTCATTCATAATAAGGTAATGTGCACAAATATTTAGTGCAAATGAGTGGTAAAATAACCACTAATCAACAATCCCAACTTAAAGCTTCTTGTTGTCCTCAAGCAACACTACCTCTTACCATGAGACACAATTATTTATGCCCAAACTTTGTGCCTTAAAGATCACAATAACTTCAACCTTAGTTACTACCACAAGTAACTTATTGCACATGGGCTAGGATAATTTTCACTACTCCCCTTATCAAAAGATGTATTATCAAAGGATACACAAGAATTCAATGAGCAATCAAGCATCAACAACTAATGCTCTAGAAGTGACTCACTCCTTAACCAAAACTAAGATATACTCCATTTGTCTCATTGTTCGGGAGGTGACACAATCACCCACCTCAACTTGTTCATATTCCAACCTCACAAGCAACAGAATTTCACACATGCAACAAGGAATTTTAATTGCATAAACTCTCTCTCATAAATGAAATCTCTAAGCAAAAAGTTTCATACCATAGGCTTGCCCCTATTTTCAATCGCCACTACAAAGAAAGTAAATGATAGGGGATCTCAAAGGATATTTCTAAGCTTGTGACGTAGGTTCGGGTTAGGGTAGGATATCATTTGGAAACAACATGGCTACACCCTTCTTGAACATCTACATCACACTTTTTAATCCTTCTTTTTTACTATGGGCCACTCTTCTTTGTTTTCTCCATTTTCATACACCTACATTTTTCTTCCTTTGTTCACCATTTTTCTTTCATTCTTTTTTCTTACAACTCATTCCTTTATCGGATCCTTTCTTTTTCTACCCATTTAGTTTCAATGCTAAGGCAACTAGGCATTTCACTTACAACTTCGTGGCCCCAAACTTATTTCCATCAATCTTTATCATCCCTAACTTAGGCTTTTAACCTCAAATTGCATTTCAAGTTCAAAGAGAGTATGGTTCAAAAGAGGGATAAAAAAATGGTTCACGGTTTGTAATAAGTTTTCCAACAAAAGGGTCCAACGGCTCAAAGAGGGTAACTAGGGATTACAATCATGCGTGGGTAGGATTCTTAGGCTAGAGTGGTTTCTAAAGTCACAAAGATGACCTAAGATCATTTCTCTGACCAAATACAATCAAAATTAACTTTGAAAGACTAACGGGGTAAGTTCTAAATAACACAAGTATACAAAATATAAATGCAAATAGCTCACCACATATGGCATGCAAAAACTCACCAAGGGGGCTCAAATGTCCCTCCCGCTAAATACAGTTTTGGAGAATCTATTTCTATTCACAAGTCAAAAATTTATGGAGCCACAAAAAGAGAAAAACTATGTTACAAAATTACTCATGTCCATGCCATTGACTTTGTATTAAAAATTTTGGACGGAGGGGGTTGCTCATTTTACATTAGAACCATACACAATTTGCTAAACTATGGTAACAACCAAAGCCTTAGCCTAACATTTTCGCTCAAAACGGGCACACTAACCATATGGCTACTCAGACTTCAACAATGGCATAAAATATGATCCCAAATTTGCATTTTATAATGTTGTAGGTACTCAGACTTCCCTTGCATTCATGACATTTATGCTATGGGTACTCACAATTCCCCTGCAACTATGCTTCAAAACCTAATCACGACACTTTACCCTTAGGAATGACGTCACTCAATCCATCATAGAGCAAAACTTGTCATGCATCATCAAAATCAAAATAAAAGCTAAAGTGAAAAGAGAAAAACTAACACTAAAAGAAAAACATTCTAACCATAAAACGTGGGAGCCAATCGAGTACCCAAAATATAGTATTTTAAAACAAAATTAAAATAATATCCAAAATATCATCCTAAAACATCATCAACAAAAGTAGTTGACACACAACACTAAAATAGTATAAATTCGAGGGAACCCCCAACTAAAAGAATGCAGTGTCCTCACCACATGTGTAAGAAAGCAAGAGAAAAAAGGACTCCCTGAATATGCATCAAGAGTGATCATCTCCTGTTGACTCTACACTATTACCCTCAGTATCTTCAATAGACCAATCAGCAGGGGCCTCATCCCCACTAGCACCTTGAAGATGCCCTTCACCCCTTCCATAGCTTCTTGAAAAATTTATCTCACTTCTTCACTCTCTCATCATTTTGTCGTGTGAATCCCTGAGGTCCCTGTGTGATGCAGCTAAGGCTGAAAAAGCTCTCTCCAGATGGGCGATAGCGGCTCCCTGCTTTTTCTGCTTCTCCATGTATTTCTCATAGTCTAACTGAGCTACGTATGAGTGAAGAGTAGTGAGGGACTCTCCATATTCCTGAGGCATTATAGATAGAAATTCTTTCAGCACCTGCATATGACCAGAGATTTCATCGAAGGTTGTGGCTGATGAGGGTTTGCAAGAGTTTGTATTCTCTTGGACTAATCTTGTCGAGTTTATCTTCCTCTTTTTTCTTTAACGTAGGGCACCCTCACCTCTAAATTTGAATGGGAAGATGTGGGACCCTAGGGTCACCTATGTATCTGTATCATACTTCTTGGCCTGTACTCTCCTGTGTAGCTCTATTATAAAGGAAGGAAAAAGAAGATGTGTACCTCTATGATTTCTAAAGTACCTCCATTCTGAATACATAATCTCTCCCACATTCAAGGAGATACTAGAGAGAAGATAGGCCACCATCCGAGCTTGCATGTTTGTGACAATGGTCATGTGAGTGCACGGTGATACTCGGCTACAATTGATATTCAGCCAAAGCCTAGCCTCAGCTGTGAAATTATTCATCAAAATGTCTCTCTTGGTGGTGGCCCAAGGAACCTTTTTTCTAGCACATAAAATATCACCCATCCAGGCTCCTAGTGTACATGCTTTTGCATGAAACTGCTCCATGTTAGCATTCCGGAGCCCATATACCTCGTTGATCTGCTCTATCCTGAAGTTTACTTGCCTTTCCCTAATAGTCATAACTAGGTTTGTGAAAGAAGTTATGATTAGGTTATCATAGAATTCACGTACCCAGTTCTCATTAGCAACACAGGGGTCCAGGGCAAAACACATCCACCCAGTCTGCTCAAGTCTGGCATGAAAACTTGGGAACTATTCCTCCACTTTATCTAAGTTAATACCCCTTTCAGGGAGCAACTTAGTTTTGTGCAAGTCCGCATTGTAGTAGTTCTGCCATTATGGGGTCATGAATCTTTTGTTGTCAAATTCTTCCATCTCTGAGGTGGCTTAGTACCTATAAAAAATACATTATAGACCAACTTTATCATTATCACACTTTTAAACATGCTAGATTAATCAAATAGGCTTATGTGGTAGTGTATTAGAGGTTCTGGGGGGAGAAATAGTTGTGCAAAAATTATGGTTTCTGTAGACATTGCCCTCAGGTATGGCGATTGCGAGTCAGTGGCCTCAACTGCGGTGCCACAATCACGGTCCCAGTACCTGAGGTCATAGTTAACAGTTCTGCACTTTTCACCAAAACCACAATTTTATTCCCAAATTTGTTTCAACTAGGCATATTTAGAGTATAAGCAAAGAATTTAAGCCTGGTATGTGTGATTATAGCCCCAAACTTGAAATAATTTATATTAAATTTATTGGGGAGTTAAATCAAACACATGATGTACACAATCATTTCAACCATTTAAAGCTTCAATTTGGGTACTCAAGACTTCCCCATTGGCGTGTACACCAACTACAATAGCTAACCCACAGCAATAATCACAAATAAGTATGAATTTAATAATGAAAACATCATTTCAGACCTTTCCTAAACTGCAAGTTCTAAGCATGCAATTATATCAAAACCAAGGAAATTGAGACAACTTATCGAATTAGAAGATGCAAGGAATGAATTAACTCTTGGATACTCCACACAAAGAAAAAATTTGAAGCGAACTTGAGTAAATTTAAAAAAGAGGCATATGGGAAAAGGGCATTTGGATAGTCTTTTTAATCTATTTTAACCACGATCGCAGTCTTAATTCCGCGTTCGTGGACATGCGGCTTCTGCGATCGCGGTGGCATGGATCGCGGTCGTGGTAACTAAGACCAAACAACTGGGTTGCCTATATTTCTTGTTCAATCCAAATTGCCAATTTCACATGTTCCTTTTTCAAATTCAATAAAAATTCTTCTTACGACCAATATTTCATGGATTGTGCATGCAACCAAACAAAACAAAAATTGAATCGAATCTAACATACATAAATCAAAAGGATACTGGCTACTTTACATGGCATGATGGGTTGCCTCCCATCTAGTGCTTAGTTTAACATCGTGGCACGACGCCTTCCCCATTTTATTTTATGTTTCCACTTAGAAGATTTGAATCT
>NW_025849745.1:234968-238202 GCF_002878395.1 Capsicum annuum
AGATTCAAATCTTCTAAGATAAAACTTGGAAGATGTGAGGACATGGCGAGCAAGCTTCAATCTCTCCATTTTGAAGACTTGAACCTTTTACCCAATTTGGTATCAAATTTGCGATTTGGTTCTTTGGACAAAGGTAAGGAAATCAATAGGCCATTCCTTTTACATCGAAAGTTGAGTTCCTTGACCTTTGATAGATGTGGTTCCATATGCACTTTTGGAATGTCAAATTCCACAATATAAGAATTGTACGTCATCTCCCCACAATCCATCATTTGTCTCGGTAAATGGATTCTCATCACATCCTTGAGGTACAATGTTGAAAAGTGGGTTAAATGAGGTCCAACCCTTAATTTCAGAATAGCTTCCACTAAAGAATTTTCACCCCGGGATGAGCTAGAGTCATCACAAGAATGTCTTGTTTCTTCTTGAGACTCAGGCGTCATTCCTTTTATTTCAGCTTCTTCTTCCTTATTTGAATAGGTAGATTGGGAAGTCATCGAGGAGTCTTCCCTACCAAGCTCATCATCATAGGTTGGTTTCTATTCTTGATGAACCTTCTCTTGGGAAATGGGCAAGGTTGGGATAGTTTTAAGATTTTCTTCTTTGCTCATGTCCCCTATGTTGACACTTTTCCATCCTAATGCTTCTTAGTGTATGTATTCTAGATTCTCCCCCATTGTATCCAACTGATCCAAGGAGCTAGTAGTCTTGGGTCATCACTATTAGACTCAATATGTTGCTCTTCCTTCTCTTCATTATAGAACTTATCAAGATCATAAGAAGAACTAGCAACTCGGTTAGCATAATATGGGGAGGGGCATTTGGATAGTCATCCCAATATCCTTCTTAAACACTACATATTCTGCCAAATTATTATCCGACAATGGCGTAATTTTTTATAACACTTAACTTACATGTCAATTAAAGTGCAAGGCGGTTTTCATCAATATATTTACCCAACTCTAGAGTCGAGATCGAATCCATAAGGAACAATATGAGTGGCAATCAAATTAATTCGAAATAATAGATACAAGTTAAATTCAAACCAATAGTACATGTAGATAAAAATGGGGGAGATAGAAGTCTACACTAATGTTTCTTTTTAGGCTTTCTAGTATAAATTTGTGGCTATGAATAATAAGGGTTTTGAAAATTAGGCATGGATCTTGGGATTATGCATTTCTAAGGGAATGACATGTAGGTGTTACTAATAAACATCAATTTAGTAACTCAAATATGGGTAGGTCCGGCTATAGATTTTGATGTCAGTCTTTCAACAAAACACTAAACTTTTACCCATTGATTCTTTCGAATACCTAACGAGTGTGTACAATAATTGATAACCACAACCTCAATCTAGGCATCCTTATTTCTATGATGATACCCATGGTATAGTTAACTTTACAATAACCCTTATGTATAAGATAGTGAAAATTAAGCAAACTACAAACATAATTTTCTATTATTGCTTTGTTCTCCACACCCACTTTCAAGGATGATGTGGATTCCTAAAGTTTACCCAAAACCCTTCTATTTGGGGATTTCACCCACAAATCCCAACCAAGTTAGAATAGAAATTATAAAACCCATAAGTAGGAACAACCAAATAGAGACTAACAATAACTACCCACACACATTATTAATTCCTATTCACACATAACTCCGAGAGGGAGATCTAGCTACACATGAGATAAATAAACATAGATATACTCAAAATCTCCATTGAAGTGACATGTTAAATATTAAGTAAATGTTACTTCAAACTTGGTACTCCCACAAATCAACAATGAAAGTGAGCTAATCTCTACTTAGAAAGTCTCCAAAGTATTCTTCACCCAAAATTTATACAATATTTTCTTCTCCAAGTATGAAGGTTATGAACTCAAAAAATAAACCTAAAATTGAGGAAGATGGAATATGTTAATGACTTAGGGTTTGATTTTGTTTTTTCAAAATTGGGATCAGCCAAGTGCATTTTCAATTTTTCCCTTGGGATACTTTCTTCCGCTAAGTCACGATTGCGTGGGTATGGCCGTAATTGCGTCAACGCGATCACGGTTATCTTCTATTATTATGGCTGATCGACTTCTACTTGACTACCATGACCGTATTCACGAGACCACGATAACTGAGGCCAGTTTCTGCTCCAAGTATTCGACTGCACTTTTTTGCTCCCTTTTAATCATTTCAGCTCCAATCCACATCATTCTACTCGGTCAACTCTAAGCTTAAAAAGAGTGGATATTAGTGCATTTTATCATAATTATGTCTCATTTATTCATTCACAAAAAGGTAATGTGTACAAATATTTAGTGCAAATAAGTGGTAAAATCACCACACAGCATCGGTTAGCCTGTTACTTATTGTCTTATGATATGGTTTGGCTTACCTACTGGTGTGTGATACGCCCAAATTAAAACCTTCTTATGAAAGTATAAGTGGTCGCTTTCAAATATTAAATCCAACTGGGTTGGGTGTCGAATCCCACTGGGAATAATGTGTTTACTAAGTATTATGGTTGTTATTAGACTGTTGGTCGAAGGTTCCTGAAGAAAAATGGGGATTTTATTTATCAATTGTATAAAAATGTTTGTCATAGAAAGTAATCCACTTGTTGATTGTAAAAAAAATAGTAATTTAGTGATAGTAGTAAAACTAGCGTTATGGTTACCAAGATAGTTAAACAGCTAGGGTTGTGAACTATTTTGAATTCCCTATGAACAATTCTAAGTGCAAGAGTAACTGAATTTTATGGTGTACCCATTAGTTTCTCAACCTAAATGAGTAATTTTATCCCTGAATTCTTTCAAACATAAGAAACATATTATTTATTCAACTATATTCTCACATGGGTTGATCCGGTAAAGGCATCTACCCTCTATCCAAAGGTTAAAGCCTCTCTATCCAAAGGTTAAACCCTTTAGATTTGTGTAAACCCTTTCTTTTCCCAACAAACACTTTTCCATTCAAACAAGTGATGTTCTTGGGCTCACTTTTCAAGTTTGCAACCAAGAAAAGTCATTAAAGTGAAGAAGGGTTTATGCAATATCAATTAATGATGAGACTCTACTAGATTCACAACCCAATTCATCTTTTCACATCAAGGTTCCCATAACCATGGTTATGGTAGCTTAGCCACACATCTCCATAATAGAAAGAGAAGAAATCATTGTGTTATTCATAAATTAATTCAAGATTTACTTACAAAGGTTACAAGAATTTGTCCTTGAATCT